>NC_092206.1:42656141-42760579 GCF_043381705.1 Parasteatoda tepidariorum
ATATATATATATATATATATATATATATATATATATTAAACAAAAAATATTTCAATTCAAAAATTAAATTTTTACTAATTTGGGTTATAGTGTAGTAAGAAACCTAACTTCTTCAACATTTTTATATCAATTTTATTACATTTTTATAACATTTCATCTTTTAACATTATACAGCGTAACAAAACCATATCCAACAATAAACTCTTACTGTATTTTAGAATACAGAAGATTCAATTTTCTTCGTGACATTCCATATATCAAACAACCGATTTCTCTCCATTTTTGTGCAATTTTTTCTCCTTTTTTCTCGAATTTATTGCTAGACTCTAAGTCATTTCCTTAGAATCATCCGTCACCTACATATCCAAGCAGTCTATCACTATCGAAATCCAAAAAGTCTGACATGAATCTGCGAAAGTGAGAGTGACAGATTTTTTTTCAATCTATCAAAGTTTGAGTGCAGTTTAGATTCCTTTTTTTTAATATAAAAACTACAAATTATTATTAGTTATTTTATTGAAGTGAGTTCTTTGAAAACAATTTAATGAAAATATATTTCGTTTTGACACTTCTTCTGACCTAAAGTAAAATTTTATAAGTAAACCACTAAAAATTAGCTAGTTTTCCATTAAAAATATTCCACAAAATATCAAAGCAAAATCTAAATGATTTTGACTTAGTTATATGCCTTTTAAGTACTTAGCTATCGGCAGATTTTAATTTGAAGAAAATTTAGACTAAAATCGAAATGTAAAATATCGTCTGTCCAAATATATTGGAGTAAAACATATATCCTATCCAATAATTAAGATTGAATCTTAGGACGTAAGAATCGGTTCATTATATCAAAAGTTGCCATATTTTGCAATTATTAATTAATCGATGTTATTCAAAAATTATTTTTCAATGCAGTTTATTATTTAAAAGTTTTCCTAATAAACTTACAGTACCGAAAATGTACTATCACTGAAAATATTAATTTTAAAATTCTGAACGAAAAAAAAATGTATATATATATATATGTATCTTGATACATTTGTTTCAATTTGATACCAAAACTGTAAATATTTGGGATTTTAATTTGTTTGACATAAAAGTCACATGTCACGGTTACGATGAATATAAGATCTCGGTGTCTACTGACGATGACGACATTGACCGATTTATCTATATTAGTTAAGCCGCGATAATATAAAGTCGAAAATAAATGCTAAGATGAGTGGTCATTGTTGTGGACTGACATCATTGTCCTGAACATCTCTTCAAGTTCCTTGTTTCCTAAAGAGGCTCTTCAGCTTTTTGATGAGGAGTCTTTCTGTCGAAAATACCCTTACTGGAACTTGTTCTGTTTTGATGTTGGGTTTTATTCTCGGATGTGGAGGGCACAGTTGAAACATTTGGGTTACTTATCACTAGGCTTCTGACAGTCATCTGCAGAGCGGCCACCGGCACACTTGACACTTCAAAGCTTTGACAGTGATAGAACTGAATTTGCAGTCTCCTTAAATGAGACCCTTCAAATCTGATATTGTAATCGTTAAGTGAGTCACTCGGAAGATCTCCTTATTTTATTTTATAACCCACATTGAACAGTCGACAGAATTTTTAGTGTGCGACAACCAATGTTCAACTTCGTATCCTTGTAATATTGAGCCCAATCTAGAAGACAAGGGAAGTTCTGCATCAAGTATAGGGAGAAAAATCTGTCTTTGTGGATGGCTTTTTGATGAACCACAGTTAGTGTGGCTGCAAGGAGACTCTAACCCATAATACTTCTAATAATGACGATATTTTGCGTCACCACTGTGGTCGGTGCGAGCTGGTGCGCCGAGATTCCTATCCGGCTCACTTCATTGGGAGGTGAGCACTCCATTTTCTGAGACTACCACAGCTCAGATTTCTTTATTGGCATCTGTGTCTTATTGAAAAACAAGGAAAATTGGGAGGGACACAGTTTGATCCACGTACATTTCCCTAAACGCTTATATTGAGCTATGCACATTTTGTTAATTATGCATTTTGAGCTTTATTCAATTTTTTAAGCACACACTTTTAGATGTGTCAATTACTTAAAACACACATTTTGAGCAGCGTTCATTTTCCTAAATCTGCTTTCTTAGATAAGTCTTAAAAAACCTCCCCGATAGTACGCGAAGATTAGATCATGAATTAGAAAATTATGAGTGGTACATTTTTTTCAACGCCAGCTAAATATAAAGTATGTATTTTCATTATAACTAGCAAAAGATAACATATTGTTCTATAAATAAATGTGTAATTTTACCGAAAAATTAAATATAATTTTATTACTAATGATATGAGAATTAACATAAAGAAATGAAAATATTAATTTTTGACCTAGTTTAGCATAAAATGTGAAAAAAATATTTAATTAGCTACATACTTCCTAACTCTTAAAAAATAAGAAGTCAGGAAAATGGAATGTTTTTATTTTAGATATAGAGTTTAAGATTAAAATTATTATTATCAGAAATAACTTTTGTTTCCTGTTCTTGTATTCCAGAATGCATGACCAAAACAATGTTCATATCCGTGTTAGAGTGAATTTTTTTAAAATTATTTTTACATATTTTCAGTTTACTAGCAAAACAAATAAAAAGGAAAAGTTTCCAGTCAACTCGACAACCTAAGTTAAAGCAAGCGAAGTAATTTTATTCGTGTTTATTCAAAAACGTCTTGGAGTCTTCTCATCTATTTGAGCCGCTGTTGCAAGGATTTGTAAAGTAGGGAAAAAAAAGTGAGTGAGAAAATTACTGTTTTTTTTTTCTTTATCAAAGAAAACAAGAACATCATTTTAATGCTTTCGAAACATTTCAAGGAGAATGTTAGTTTTTAAAAAATGAGAACTAAGCACAAGAAGAGAAGTTTTAAGAATGGTGCATAAATAGGAGTTTATTTCTTATTCAAACTTTAAACAACATATTAGGTGTCACATTTCCTTTAATAACTTTTTTGTGACAGCATTTTAATATTTTTATTTAATTAATTTATTTATTTAATTTATTTACTTTGTTTACTTACTGCAATGTATTTGCTGCAACATTATATGTTTTGTGCTGCAACATTTGTCAATAAATAAATTCGTAAAGATTTAAATTGAGTAGCAATATTTGCAAACAATCAAACAGTATTTTAAAGATATTGTGTTGAAGTGTCCCTGAAGTTTTTAAGTTACTTCAAAAAATTTTTACTTAGGAACTTCAAAAGAAATGGTCAACTCGACATAAAATGGTACTCAAAAACTCGACAAAAATGGCCTACTCGATAAATAATTGGCAACTCGACAAAAAATTATACTCTACAAAATATTGTCAACTGGACAAAAAAATGGTACTTATGAACTCGACAAAAAATTGTTCTTAGAAATTCGAGACAAATGGATTCTCAGGAACTCGACAAAACTTATCAACTCGACAAAAAATGTACTCAGGAACTTGGCAAAAGTTGGTCAACTATACAAAATACGCTCAACTCGACCAAAAAATGGTACTTAAGAACTCGAAAAAAATGCTACTTAGGAACTAGTAAAAAAAAAATCAACTCGACAAAAATGCGTGGTTATTAACTAGACAAAAAAGGGTTAACTCGACAAAAAATGGTGCTTAGGAACTAGTACTCAAGTGCATCAAACCAATTTTAAACTGTACGAATTGTATTTAAATCTTTAATAACTTTGCACACGGAAAATAAATAAAAACTCTGGTTAAATTACCTTGTTGTAAGGTAATGACATTTTTGTTTGAAAAAAAACACAATTATGGTTAATAAAACCAAAATATACGGTAATTAAGCCATTCTTTTACATTTTTTCCATTCATATAGTAACGGGTACTTTCAAAAGCAGACGATCTATTGTTTCGATTTTCACATCTTTTTAGAACTTACAATGTAATAAAATTAAATGAAGGACAGAAAAGTATCACATTTGATGTTTTTCAATTCTCCATTTTTTTGGAGTTTTAAACCCTTATCACAAAAAAAGCTCATACAAAACAAATTGCTTGCTTTATCTTTAGTACTGCAAATTAAACTCATATAAGCTGTATTAGATTTATTCGGAAGGGATTCAATAATCCTATTATATCTTATCTTACATAAATGTTACAATTGTTGCATGGGAAAGAACATAAAGAGCAACATTTAATTCGATTACTTTCATTGAGAAAAGTTTTATAAGTTCCAAATCAGATTATTTATTTCATATTTAGGCTGTATCAACGAAAATAGTTTCCACTCAAAAGTTATTAATTTTCTATGAAGGGGAGTAAGGAAATATCCATTCAAATATCTCATCGATCTGAAAATTCCGGTAGCTTAATTAGCCTTGTGTTATTCACTATGTTGAAGACAGATGATTGCATTACGAAGGGATGAAACTCAAATAATTTACCGAAAGTTATCAACTCCAAAACCTATACTTAAAGCTGTATTAGAAAATCTAGGTATATCTAATTAGAGATTTAATGGCTGTATGACGCTTTAGCAAATGCCCAATTACGAAAATTGCTGTTACTTTTTATACTTTAGAAATATCTATTTACTGACTCAGGGGAAGTTAATTAGTTCATAAAATGCTCATTAAAGATGTGTTTACCATTTTTAACTCTAATTCAGTGCTTGGAGAAACATTTATTTGAAGACTCAAAAATTTTAAGTTCTAAATTTCGATTGCATACATAATTAAAAAAGCAAAGGGAAATGGACATTGATAAACTTAAATACTTTATAAATTGGTGCCAGCAATTAATTGTTTATCTAATGAAAGATAATGGTTATAATACCTCCTTGCGTATTATATAATTTATTATGATGTAATACAAAACATACTGCATCATGAAATTACGTTATTCAATGAAATTACGTATCAGATGTTTAATCCCGACAAACAGAGATGGAAAGATGTACTTAATAATGTGAGCACTTCATTTGATTTATAAAACATAAAGATGGAAAAGTCGGTGTGTTTCGAGCATTCAAAAATTGTCGCAGAGCATCACATCGCATAGATAAGTAGAGTATAATATTGCCTGGATGGAATTTTTTTCCAAAGCAAAAGCAAAACTAGAAAAACACGGTTTTTATAATTTTTTATTCTCATTCATTTACGTCTATTTCATTTACGTCTATTTCATTTACGTCTACTGAGTTCACGTTTTCCGCTTTCGTTATTTTTGAAGTGCCTATTTTATCAAGTATATATTGACTTATGTATATGATGTAACATTTCTACATCTTGTAATGGAATACAATTTTCCATAATTGTTTTAAGCATAAAGCAGAATACAATTATTAGAAATCATTGTGTGAAAGATATTTACAATTTTTTTAATTCAAGCAGTAATTTGGAAATATTTTTATATAAGTAAGGAGGCTCTTCCATATATGTAACCATCGTCACGAAAGGCTGCGGATTTCCTAAAAATGATTTCTTTCATAAGTAAAACATAATAAAATGTGAGATTTAATAACATTTTTAAAAATACCTCGAATAACAATAGAATCAAAACAAATAATTTTTCAAATGTAAATTAGTTAATAAATTTCAAATAAGTTTTGGCAGACAAGTTAAATTATATAAAAAAATAATTATATTCAATAGTATAATGAGTGTAATTTTAGCTATTTTTCTATTGAGTATTACTAATTCATATCCATTGAAAAACATGTATATTTATGGAAAGTATACATTTCCTTCAGATCTAACTTAGCAATTATATTAACAGTTAGTTAGATTCCTTATGGATCATTTCATTTCCTAAATTAATGAGGATAAATTTATAAATCTCAATTTCAAATGTCGATTTAAATAGAAATCTATACACTGAGAAAAGTGTGGTCTAGATTACCCGAATATCGTAAAATTTTCTGAGTTTCTGGTTCTATGAGAACACGAAAAAGCTCGGTAAATTTTACCGAGGCGCTTTGGTAAAGATTTTAATGAAATCAACAATACAATATTGTATTATATCTGAGGATAAAATTCGGTACTTTATCTTGAAACATTTCATTAAAACCTTTTATTTAATTTGATACGTTCAAATTTAATTTTTAGTTCTAGATTTGTTACTGTTAAATGCATGGTAATAAGAGCTATATATATATTTTTTTCATTTCCAATAGCACATTAAAACACAATTGAAAAAAAGATAACAATAAATCTATAAATGAGAGCGAGAAATCCAGTAGAGTTCCCAGATAGATTTCCGAGCGAGAGCAGGGCACCTAGACAGGTGAGGCAAGTCCATGACCTCGTGGAGGTCACACAATCTACAAAAGGGATCATGAACCACGTTGGTGCGACAAAGATGTTTTTTCAGGCAATCGTGGCCAGTTAGAAGTATAATTTTAAAAATTAGATTTCTGTTAAACCCTTACTAAATGAACTGACAAATTATCAACTGAATGGTTCAAATACCGCATATTTCGGTTTTAGTACGTAAATTATTCATTTTTTTATCACATAGACATTCACATTTTTTTATGATATCGAGATATATTTTTATAGTTGATTTGGTGCAGATATGGCTATATCATTCATTTTTCTATGAGCAAACAATATTATTCTAATGCTTATGTCAAAACACAATACTTTAATAATAAGTCAAACATTTTAGAAATATAAAAAAGCAGCTTATTTTGCATTGGTATTTGTTAGCGACATGTAAAGGTTATCAAATACCTACATTTAATGATAAGTCTAAGATAATGCCCATACTATGAATACATAGCGCAAACTAAATCTAACCTTCCTATCGAAATGATATTTGCTTTCACAAACCAATGGGCCGTTTTATTTATCCGGTAAGATTGAATGTTTAACCAAATAATCGTTGAAAATCCGCATCATTCTAGAACGTAAAGGAGAGAAAATGGTCTGAGATGTCCGTATCGATTACTCAAACTCAGCAGAGGATCGGGGGGAAATCGCAGAGCAAATGATTCAGAAGCATCCAATCCCTATAACCAAAAGTAAAAGTAAAGCACCTTCGTGCGGTTTCCAGTCACGTAATCCTTTCTTAGTGGCAGAGTTTCCAAAAAGTTTGTTTTAGTTGCATTTGTTTTGATGCAAGGTTAAGGAGGTTCTTCCATATTTGTAACCATCGTCACGAGAGAGGCCACGGACTGTCTAAAAATGATTTCTTTCATAAGTCACAGACGGGCGATGAAAGATGAATATAAATTAATAACACCGCTTTTGGCTGCTGTCCTACGATATAGAACTTTAGTATTTTCTGGAACATGAATGTTGTTTTAAGATGTAAATTTCATATTTTTGGCAAAATACCTAATTATTGCGTGCTGTAACTTAAAACTGTCTTAATTGGTTAAGTTAGAGCAAGATATTATTTTTGAGACAGGAAAAATAAACTGACAAATTGACAGAAATTATCTGACAAATATCTGAAAATAAATTGATTTCCATTTATATTTCGAATGTTTCAGTTTATTGAATTTTTATTTCGGAAATTCAATTAAAATAAATGTATTTTAAATAGCGAATGCTTGGAAAGAAAGGAGACCAGAAATGAGCGTTAAGAGATTAATATAATTTAATAACAGCATTTATGACTTATGTCTTACGAATTTCAACTATTGTATTTTCTAGAAGATATTGTTTCTATTTTAGCTAAATCCCTTATTATTATGGTCGAATTAGTTGTAACACAACGTAATGCATTTATTAGTTAGAATAATGTCCAAATATATTTTAAGAAAATTGGAATTTATCTGAACAAGCAGTAGCAAATAGATAATTTTTTATAAGAATTATTAAAACATTTTTTTTCAAAAATTCAAAGCAAAGAAATAGCTTTTAAAATGTACATATTTTAAATTTTCATAAAATTTTTTTATGAATTTTGAGTTTTTTTTCTTTACATAACATTAGAGAATTAAATCATCAGATAAATTATAATCAGGTGAAACTTGGCATGTAGGAAATAATATAAATGATAACATCGTTTATGAAAGCTTGCATAACATACTACAAATTGTAGTTTTGTGAGATTCATCGATTAAACTTGAAAAAGAAGATTGATTTAAACACTAAGATTAAAAGGTTATTTTCAAATTTTACAATTAGATATGAATGCTTTCTTGTAAAGTTTAGTAATTATTAAATGTGTTGTTGATAGATTCTAAAAAATTGTGTCTTGTATTTCAAAATAAAACATAGCACATAGCAAAAATGAAGAATGAAAATAAACATTTTTTAAACAGTATTTAGTAAGTAGTTATGTTTACTGGATGAAAATCATTACAACGGAATAGTATTATGGATAACCAGTATTTAAAAAAAAAAAGATTTTTTTTCTTATTTTCTTTTCCCATTTTTGTCAGATTTACATTTGCTGCTACTATTGCCTAGTAATTCAAACTAAACCTAGGAAACATCGGAATATCGTTTGAACAAGCTTCTCTTTGCTAGGGATTGTTTGAGTAAAAATGAAGCTTTGATTGCTTTACATTAGAAGGAACACCCAAGACATATTTGCTCGTTTGCCTTAGGTCAAAGGACAAGGAATAAATTATAAGAAATAAAATGCTCCTCAAAGCATGAGACTGTTCAGGAAGTGGATAAGCTATAATACGTGCTACGTACGAAATCGAACACATCTGTAACCGAAGTAAATCATAAAATTCTGCAAACTCTTTCAAATCGACTTTTCTTAATTTCATTATTTTACCTCATTATAAGAAAAGCAGTCTCCAAATTTGCCAAGTTTAAATAAATTTGATTTAAAAGTCATTTTCTCTTTTTAAAGTAAACAAAATCTCACTAACTGTGCAGACCCTATTGCTGATCATAGTGACTGACGAGTTTATGAACTTTTTTGCTAGTTCGGTCTAGTTATGTAGTCAAGTTTAAGTTTGATAATATGCTTCAATTAAATACCATATAAATTTAAGGCTATTGTTTGCTACTGAAGCTTACATGAACAATTATCGCAACCATTTATGGTTTCTGTAGAATAGAAAAATGTCATGAAGAAACCGCAATCGAAATTTCGACCAAAGCAGTATAATACTCATTTTTGTCAGTTTTATCTTGCTGTAAAAAAACCTAAGTGTATTTTAACACCAAAAGTTGTGAAATCCATTTTGCTCCAAAGTAATGTAGTGAAACACTACAGTAACACTTTGTTCCAGGTGTGTCCCTGCACTAAGAAGCAAGGTTAGTTCCAGAAATTGTGAAAATTAAAGAATGTTGTTGTTTTTTACTCAACTTGGTGCAAAGTAGATCCCCGCAGTTGTTGTTTAGCAGCAAAAATCTAATCACAGTAAGATAAAATAAAATAAGAGTCAATAAAGTTAATTTTGCGACACAATATGAAGTAAGAATCATTACTTTAATTCGCATGAGTACACTACTTAGAATAAAATTAGTTTGTTAATCAAGCATTGACACAGCGCTGGGCATTAACACAATTCAGCACGTACGCAGTTTACTCGAGCAAGTCTTATAAAAAGAGAATCGAATGGAAATTTATAATTACATTACTTGAAACAATTGATGCGTACACATAAATTAAAATATAACCATCCCTCTTACACAATTATTGATAAGCATTCTTGGAAATTTCTCAGAAAAAGGGTTAAATAAAAGTTTATTTAGTTTTCGTATACCATATTAAAGCAGAGCAGTCAAATATCCACAAATGAGATCTTATTCAAACTGTGAGAGAAACCATTTATTAACTGCTTTCACCTAATATGGTTAAGCAACCAGAATTTTATTGCACCAACTAGGCCCACCAAATAGAGACACTTAGTTTCTTTCAGCTGGGTACATATCATAATCGAGAGGTCTAATCTGTCACTCTCTTAACTGACAGAATGATGGTTTGAATCCCATATAAAACTGGGATTCTAGGAAATGGAGGAGAATAAATGAATGGGGAAAATATCGAGTTGTTTAAGTAACATTGTGTTGTTAAAAGTACACAATATTTCCTCCATTCTATTTAACACATGAAAAGTTTCTAGTAATCTGCACTCCCCGATTTGTGACCCTAGACAATTAGAATACGATACTCTCCTTCACGCGTAGCTGCCAGCACCAGAAATTTTCTGACACAAAAAAAAATTTCTATTATTTTCATGTTAGTTGTAAATGCCTAAAAAACCATATTATTATGTATTCATTATTTTTAAATATAACAGTTGAACACGGTTTTACAAACGTAAAGGTAAAAAAAAAAAATATTTTACCGTAAACTTTATGGTTAATTCGATGAACAGATTGATCCGGGTTATTTAACCACAATTTTAGAATGAAAATTTCAGCAGCTCACGTACATTTTGTGATGGCGGACATCTGCTCTGTAGATGTATCGCAATGTGCAAACCATCGACAAACCTACGCCTCAACGTACTCAACTTTCAACAACTTATTGACGTTGCCCAAAGTATGTCGAAATCAGTGTTTTCGGAAGTGCAAATAATTCGAATGGTGTGCAAGTGCGAGAATTTGGGAAAAGTTATTTAACTTAGTTGTGTTTAGCTTGAATTTCACTCTTTAAAATGTATACGAGAATGAACGCTCATTTTAATGTTAACTTGAGGAAGTAATTTTTTCGAGTTTTTCAACACATATTACACCAAGCTATTACACCGCAGTTTTTACAATGTTCAAATCATTACTAAACATAAATTTCGTGCCATCACATAATAATTTATATGTTTGAACGTAATAAATAAAATTTTTAAAAAAATGGCTCATTTTTTAAATAATTCCCTATAAAAACATTGTTTTATTTGGTTTTCTTAAAAAAAGCAATTTTAAGTACTTAAAGAAACACATATGATTCAATTTATTTACCCAATCAATAAAGTTAAAGCTTAAAGATAAAAACAAAAACGAAATGTTACATTTTAACAATTGTGGGTGAAATACAATGTTATTCCAAAATACGTTCTAGTATTATTATATTTTAATGAGCACTCTAACATCAATTCATGCGTGAGAATAAAATTCATTATTAGCATATTTGTCACAAAAATTATTTTACAATAACTCAGTTTAAAAAGTAGTTGCATTTTTAAATAAATCCTTCGCAAAATTCATTGTTCAATAACAACTGATGTGGAAAAGGCGTGAGTTCTTCAAATTCAAGTGATAGTAGATCCGTAATACTCTCGTTATTTTTAAACTTCTTATATTTTCCTAGCTATCTCGTTATTTTAAATTACTGGTAGCAAACTATTATTTTTCTTTTCTCCGACCTATTCTACTTAGACTGGTAAAGAAAAAACTAAAAAAAGAAAAGAATGACTATGTCATTTCGGTGCTCATCTTCCTTGTTTTGCTATTTTTTTGTTCTTTTGTGGTTGGCTATATTCCAGCACATTCCGTGCAACGGTACCAAAACTTTTGTAAGTGGGTCGGGATTTTTAATTTCCCCTAGCACGCATGTTTTTCTTACGATTATGTTTTTTTATAAAGTCTTGACATATTCTTTATTTTATTACGTGTTTTAGGAATCGCAAAAAATATCTCTATGCACAAGATGAATAAACCATTGAAAGAATGTTTAAAATATTACAGAGTTTATTTTCTAGTATAACTAAAGTTTAGAAAAGTGGCTTAATTTATATAACGTGGTGCTTCTGTCTTCTCTTAAGGGAAATGTAAAACAATATAAAAATAATTTTAAACTTCAAATATAAATTGCCAAAACAGTTCTTTATAACAGTATAGTCTTTAGCATATTTATTTTATTTTGTATAACCAATGATTTTATTTTATGTAACCAACAGTCAAGTCAATCAGAGTTTACGACTACGAAAGTTCATATCCGCAGTCTGGTAATTTTGAACCTAACCCAGAAGACAAGGGATCTCCTGGCTTAACCAATGGACAAACTAGCCTCCGTTGAGAGCTATTTGATGCTAATCCGCCTTTACGTTAGTTGGAAAGGAAAATCACAAAAACTTCCCATGGTTAGCCCGATGGCAAGGGGATTATAACCAGTAATTTGTTGATGCATCTCATTGGGAGGCAAAGTCTTTATCTTCTGAGCCACAGAGGCTTAAGGTATATAAAAATATTTAAAAGTTTAAAAGAATCAATATGGCAAATTCTCAGTCTCGGCAATTGCAAAGCATTGCACATACAAACCTCGTTATTTGAAAATGTTGCATATCCATGGTATATGAATAGAAAGTCACATTCATGACAATTATGCTTAGTTCCAGAATTTATTTCCCAACAATTGTTTTAGAAAAACAGTTGTGAGCGATGGTCAGAGGCTCGGTTGCTTGCGTTCGCATATTTTTTTCTTTTTGCTCGTCATGACATATTTCGCCTTAATAGATTTCATGACAACGTTAGTATTTTGATTTTACAGTTTATAAACAAGTACAACAGTAACAGAATTAAACTTAGGTTCACAATTTTTAATTCGTTCACTTTATTTATTTATATTTTTACATTTTACACGTTTCTTTTATAATATAAGCATTCATATGTTAAAAATATCAAGTTTTAACCCTCATATATAACTAACATTTATTTAGGTTAGTTTTTGTTTTCTTAAAGTTTTCTTAGTTCAGAAAATATTTATTGAGAAAAGTTTACCTAGGACATTTGAGACCCAGCTCTCAAACTCTCATTCAACAAAATGGAGCGCAAACTCTCACGGGATAATATTTATGTTATATATACAGAAGGACTTCTTAACTACATATATATGTCAAGCTATTCAAACAATTAATCATGGATTTATTTATATGATAAAGTTATCAAATTTTACTACTTCTTACATATTTTAATACATATTGTAAAACAATATTTTATCAAAATAACTATCAAAGATCTTATATAAAAAATACCGGCTGCTTTGGTGTTCCCATAGAGCCAAAATCGTGTTAACATTTACCATATTCTAGTAGTTTTGACCATACATTTCTTGTCAGTGTACCTACTAGATACTTTTTTAGAAATTTTTGCGTTATATTTCTCTGCCTGTCTCTATTTTGTCATTTAAAATAACATAATTTTTTTTTCTGAGAGTTAACATACTAAGAAAAACAAAAAAAAAATTGGTCAAGTTCACTGATTTAAAAAAAAACAATGATGGCACCAAATGTTTTTATGCAGGCTAACTTTTAAAACTTATCAACAATTTTTCTCAAGTATCGAATGACCAGATACCTCTGAATTATTACTTTAATATAGGAGTTTCTAAAATAACATCAGAAACACAGTATCAAATTACAGATTTTGCAATGCGTTACGGTATGTAGGATACATAGCTTGCCGGTTATTCTATCGCCGTATTGTTGAGATATAGAAAAGAAAGTTAATGCTTTGGTTATGACAAATCATATGTAAAATATTCTTATTAACTGTATAACCTTTCGGGGTAATAGACTAAGCTAAATGAAATGCACCTGTGAGTGAGCAAAACTGATTAATCAGTTTATGTGAGAACATTTTAAGTAAATGTAAAGTAGTGTCAATATGCGTGCTTATAAAACAGAACAACGCATTGAGTTGCAAGTTGCAGCAAAGTTGAACATGGTGAGAGCATTTATCGTCGAATATTTACTTTTTTGTGTCGAGAATTTCATAGGGAAAAATGACAGTGAACAATCGGTGTCAATGTTAATTGAATTAGCAAACCAGGTCAAGCAAATGATATATCCATGATGAATATATTTCTAAAATGCGTCTAATAGCCTGAAGTTTAAATTTCATAATTATTGATATTGTCTTCCAACCTTAATCATTAACTGATACATGCCCTTTAATTGGCAATTAATATTAATTTTATACAAATCAATCTGTCTCATATGAAGAACTATAACTTATAAAAATATAGTTGAATAAATCATGAAAAGAAGTACCGAAAAGTCTAAAAACCTGTTCAATAAGTGTTCAGTATCATTTTCACAATTCTTTTTTCTAAATTATTTTGTGATTTGTCAAACATTCAAGATAAAGTAATATATTATGAAATGGAGACTTTATATTAAAACCTTCAAATAAGTAGACAGAAACGATTTTTCTTCTTCTAACTATTTGTTGAAGACATATTTTCTTCCTTTCATCTACCTTAAAGTTTTCTTTTTGGAGATCGATACTATAACTATAAATTCTAGGTTGATGTACATTGTAGTTGGCTTTTATCCACACGCTTCGAAAATTATTTGGCATTATATGTAATAAGAACAAATATTGCAAGAAAATTTAATTTAGTGAAGCTATAATTTTTCATTGCAATTCACAAATACGACTTATTATTTTCTTTAAATATATTATATGTTGCAGTTTTATAGTTATACTACACGTTTCTCTTTTAAAATAAATGAAAACGCATTTGTATCAAACTATAAATTGTGAAAGTTGTAATTAAATTAAATTTAACAATGTTATGTCATTGTTTGGAAAAAAGAGATTGCGTATCCAAATTCGTAATATAGATCAAACATTTTTCATGTGAAAAATATTTTTATTATTTGGTATCTAATAATATCATAAACTTATTTTATAGTATAAATAAACTTAATTTTATATACTATATTTAATTATATTATAATTTAATTCTAAAGTGTTCACATAATTTTATATGTTATAATTTGTAAAAACATTAACATTATAATCTTCTAGTATATGTAGAAACAGAGATATATTGTACGAAAATGTATACAGTTTAGAGAAGCTATAACTTTTCACCGCAATAAACAGTTAGGAATTATTCCTGTCTTTAAATATAATGCATGTTGGAGTTTTGTAGCAGTATTACGCTTCTTTTTTCCAAATAAGTATTAACACAGTTGTATCAGATAATAAATTACTGTAGAAGCATTTTGAATAATACCAAAATATTTTATACCAGAGTTTGGAAAAAAAGCAATTGTGTATCAAGTTCAATACTGTTAAAAAAACGATAAAATTAATTGTAGTATTAGTTAACTAACGGTATTTTAATCCTTAAGCATCATCGCTACGTTTCAACACAATACAATCAGCACAGATGCTGTCAGTCACAGATTTCCCAGAAGCATAATAATGCATCATCTATAATGGATTCTCTGTGGTTAACAATGGCACTTTGATGAAGACAGGAAAGGAAATGACATGTCTCCATACATTATGTAATTGCATCTGACACTGATACACTTTCTAGATCTAACATAAAACTACGTTTCTAAGATGAAACTACTTATAACTATGAGAGTTGCAGTGTTGTTGGCTAAGAGAACACTGCAAAAATTTCCTTCTCAAATTACGATGAAAAGAAACAGCTCGCTTGCTGCATCGTCCATGAAATAAATTTTACAGTAAAATTTAATATGCTGTATTTTACTGTAATAATTATTAAATTGTGGACAGGGATTCTGTGCTTTACAATTAATATTATTTTGATACACTTTATAAATCTAATATATGACTGCATTTCTAAGACGAAACAACTTATAACTTAAAAAATTGCCATGTTATTTGCCAAGAGAACGCTGTAAAAATTTCTGGATGAAATTACGATGAAAAGTAACAGCACCCTTGCTGCATCATTCAAAAAATTAGTTCTACAGTAAAATTTTAATACCCTATGTTTTGTAGTAATATTTATTTTATTGCGGGCAGTGATTCAGTGATTTAAAAATTAACAAAATCATAAAAAAATACGGTATATACGATATTTTGCTCCGTAAAATTTTAAGGTAAATATGGACTTACCGCAATTTCATATTATACATTAATATTTTTCAAATTAAAATTAATGAAAAAATACCAATGAAAGAAAAATATTTAATGAGAATTAGAAATGTTTTTGAACCAGTTGAACAATTAATAATTCAGTATACAGTAATATGCTTGTCTATAACTCTCATAATGAGTGTTAAATATATTCGTTTTCAATTTGTTCAGGTCAAAACAATTTTTATAATCATTCTCAGTGACTTTATAGAACAGCCAACTTCACTGCAAAAATACCGGTTAAAATTGAGGTAAAATCCATATTTTCCGTAAACTTTTACGGAGCAAAATATCTTATATACAGCAATTTGTTTTAATTTTATAAATTTTAATATCACTGAATCAGTGTTTGCAATTAAATAATTATTACTGTAAAATATAGGGTATTAAATTTTATGGTAGAATTAATTTTATGAATGATGCACCAGGGGTGCCGTTACTGTTCATCGTAATTTCATCTGGAAATTTTTACAGCGTTTTCTTGGCAAATAACATGACAACTTTTAAAGTTATAAGTTGTTCCGTCTTAGAAATGTAGTCATATGCTTGATTTAGAAATTGTATCACAATAATATTAATTATAAAACATAGAATACCTGTCCACATTTTAGTAATTATTACTGCAAAATATAAGGTATTAAGTTTTACGGTGAAATTAATTTTATGAATGATGCACCAAGGGTACTGTTACTTTTCATCGTAATTTGATCCGGACATTTTTACAGTCAATAACAATGAAACTCTAATAGTTCTAAGACAAAAATAAAGTTCAAGAAACGTGTAGTACATTTCAAGATTAAGAAATGGTCAAAAGACGCATAAGAAGTATACGTAACACGAAAGTTTTATGGAATTTTCCACTTCTAATTCATATCAAATCCTTTTTTAATTGGTATTTTTTCTTTATTGTTATTTCGAAAAGTAATAGCGTATAATATAATATACAATAACAATAGACACACAAATCACAATATGAATTGTCTATAGATATAAATTTCTGATTATATACAATTTTATAGTATCTAGTAGATTTCATTGTTAAGAACAATTAATTAAATCATTTAAATATTTAATAAAAAGTTATTATTTTTATTTTATTATCATTGTCACGTGTTTATGTAAAAAATTAAATGAATCTACGCATACATGTTGTTTCCAAAATTAAGGTTTACTTTTCAAAACTATTAGAATTTTTATGAAATAAATGTGTGTCACTCTGCTTAATTAAATAACTATTCATTTAATTGTTTTTATAAAGCTAAAATGTCATAGATTTATCCAAAAATAGAAATTCTTGAGAAGTTTCTCTTTAATGAATGCAATTAAATATTAATTGTAATTAATTTTCCGCTAACAATCTAATGTTAAACAAAAGCAAATAATTATTATGGTGAAATTAAACATAAATTATTACTATAATTTGATCATTATGTATTAACAATTATTTCAAATGTAATTCACTAAATATAATGGTTACACAAATAAAACAAATTAAGATTAGCAACAATTATTAATGTAATATTTATAAAATATTTTCAATTTAAATGTTCTAGTCTTTAAACGAAAGATTTGAAACTTTTTTGAAATGTTTCCGTTTAGTTGCAAGACTTTTTATTCATTAAAGTTAAATTATTACATATTTTTCAAAATATGTAATAATCATGATATCATGAAAACTAGCTTCTTCTGTGTACTTTTTTTCATTTATTTATGCGACTGATAAAATATGTCTAAAACAAATTATAAAAAGGGCCCTAGCATCATATTAAGATCATACTATTGTCAACTTCTGGTAGTATTGTCATTAAATCATCTATAAAAAATGACTTTTAAGATCAAGCACTTAATTTCATTTTTGAATGATCAATCATTTTGACTGCATATTAAATCATATGCAGCATGATTCAAATTATTGCAGTTGATAGTTGTCTTGCTGTTGTGGTGTCAAAGTTAAGAGACACTGATGTCAGCTAAAATGTCTAACAAGGCCTAAGGTCAACATGAAGCAGCAATCCTAGACTACTTAACGAATTAAGTAGTCCTGCATCAAGTGGTAGTCAATTAGACAAGTAGATATCTCTGCATCAATTTGTGTAACACTTAATGAGAAATTTAAATGTGTAGATATGTAACCTATGGAAAAAAATTATGTGGTTAATTAATTAGAATCTTGTCATATAAAAAAAAATCTAATATTAGTTGGCAATAGATTACCGATCAAAATGTAAGGAGTATTTCTTAACGAGAACAAATGCAATTTTGGCGGGAAGAAGTTGAACTTGTTTATCAATTCGGCTGAAGTTGTTTTCCTTGGCGAAAAAGTTGAAGTAAAACCTTATTAATTATTTAATTTAGTGCTCAAACAATTTTTATTTGTTTTGTAAATCATTTTTTCGATACATTGTTTTTTTCAAACATTAACAAACCGAAAGCAATGGTAATGAAACATAACTTTGCCTATTATTATTAACTATCAGTATTTACTATTTCCCATCGACCAAAAAACCAACGAAGAAAATTTCAAGGTATTTTTAGAGCAAAGTAAGTAGATTGGATTAGACATCCATCAAATTTTAATCAATAATTGAAATAAAAAACCAGTATAAGTACAGGGATGTAAAATTCTAGCTTAATTACAGTACTGAACGGTAAAAACATTTCTGGTAAAAGAAACAACTCGCTAACAAGTCTTAAATATATTGTATTGAAAGCATTAATTTGGTAGTTTTTTCGTTTATAAGTGAGTATTTTACCAAACATTCTAGTTCTTAAAATTATATTTCTTATTACCATGCATTTCGTAAAAAAATACAAAACTGAAAACTAAATTTTATCGAATTAATGGTTTTTATGTCATGCTGTAAGGTTTTATGATAAAACTACCAAATTTTAACACATTTACAACACTTTATTAATTATTATAAAACCTCATTTTACTGTTAGTTTTACAGAAATCTTTACCAAATCACTTGGATAAAAATTAAAGAGCTTTTCTGTATTTCCATAGTTTAGACATAGTTGCTTCAGTGTGCATTTTAATACTGCGTATTCGTACCTGAAACATGATAAAAATTTATTTGCAAGATTCATTTACAATTTTTCTATTTATTGTAAAATTTATTTACAAAAATATGAAGGTATTGCACGGTGTTCATTTATAACAGCATCTATATAAAAATCCATAACAATAATTTTAGTATCTTTCTCATTATATTCACGCTGTAATGTTTTTTAATACCATATCCCTTACTTTTTATTGTCATAGAAACGAAGTTCTTCCTTTAATTAAAAATCTAAACTATTTTTTTTAAATCGCTGTATTTTAAATATGAAAAAAATTGAAGCCAATAAAATGATTGAAAATGATGGAGAAGCTTAGTTACAAAGTATAAAACAATTTTCTCTCATTAAAGTAAAAGCTAAAAATTAAAAATAAAACAAGAAAAAAAGTTTGCAAAATATTGAATGTAAAGTATTATGATTGATTATTCTCGGGAAAGAAAAATATGATTAAGAGCTTCAATGCATTAAATTGATGTTGAACGTGCAAGAAATCCATTAAATTCTTGAAACTTTCACTTGATGGATCATTTTCACTTTCGAATTAAATACATTACCTTACGAAGAAATTAGTCTGTTCTTGATCAATTAAAACGTTATGAATTTATTGTTTGGTGAAAATAATAGTTCAAAATCCATGAATGACTACATATAATTTATGATAAATTTAAATTTAAGAATTAATTTTATGAGAAATTTGTGTCAGGTTATAAACTTTTATTAAATAGAATTAAAATGAAACGAGCGTTATTTTAAAATATTTTAAAACAAACTTGAAATTATTTTCTATTGTAATTTTGATTCTAAAATATTCACTTCAGAATTAAATTTCAATGTTTGTATTTATAAATTTGATTTCAGCGAAATTCAAATGAAAATTTTTAGCCTCTAGAGAAATTGCTAGCTTTTTCATCGAATAAAATGATTAAAAAGTATCGTTATATATATTATAGATTTTAGAAATTATATTTACATAAAATTGATTGTTATCTCAGATTAATACAAAATTCAGAAGCTTGTTTCGTTTAAAAAAGGAATGTTGTGTAGATTGTGTTAAAATGATAACACTTGATCAATAGATTTAAACAAATGAATTACACTAAAATGCATAAATTTAATACTAAGTGGCAGTGTTTTCAAAAGCGGTATTTTTACATCAAACTATGTGATAATTTTTTTTCCAAAACGTATAAAACCTTTGAGATCTTCAACTAAATCCCAACGTCAGACGCATCTAAAGGTGTATTCCTGATCGACTTGCAAAATGTAACTCATTTTTAAGTTGCTCCAACACTTTCATGCATACCGTCATTTGTCTGATTTATATCTAATTTTTATTATCAATTTCATTGCTAGGCATGATCACGGCTTTTTGAATTCAATAGTAATTCATTTCAAATTATAGTAGAAATGTACCCAAGTTAGACACTCATTTTTAAAATAGTTTCATAAATGGTATATTTCATATAGGAAAAACTACATCAGGATGGAAAATTTGCTCTTAAAGCCAAAAAAAATTATTTTTTAAGAAAAACATAATTCACCATTATAATTTTCATTGTAAACTTATGGCTAAATAACTCACAGCAGTCAGTCCATCCAATTAACAATAATATTTACGGTAAAGATTTTTTTCACATTTATGTTTATTAACCACATACAACTAGCATAATTTTGGAACCGGAGAAAAGAAATTTAACTGAACACTGGAGATAATTTAGTAACTTCATGGTGTCTTCATCTAATGGCAAACGGTACAAATTGGGAAGTGTGGAACACTGGAAACTCTTGTTGAAAGGAATGGAAGACTATGTTGTGTCAACACTGGGTCTCGAACCCCCTATATATCGTTAATGAAATTTGAATAGCTTACTCGAGAATAATATGTAAACCAATCTGCAAAAAACTGACCGCTTCATTGCAGAGCAAAAAAACTCTAGTTGCTTAGTCGGGTTAGAAGAAGGCGATTAACGGTTTTTCGAAAGCAGCAAATGGCTTTTCTCCGAGTTAACAGTTTATATACCATCTTATTTAAGAATATTTGACTGTTTTGTTTGAATATTGTAAAACCAGAGTTAAATAAATTCTTATTTAATTATTTTTTTCCAAAAAAAATATCTAACATTGTATTAAAGATGTCGTAAGGCTGTAATAAGAATTATTAAGAATTCACTTAAGCGCAGATATCTAGATGATATTCCAACTAGATGAACAATGTTAATATTGACTTAAAATTTAAAAGCTAACAATTCTGATAAATTTTTGCCCGAAAAAAAGCATTACGATTCGAATAACTTAATTTATTAGCTTGAAATACAAAATTATTTAATTTTGCAGCCTGCATAGTAAAATATATATATATANAATAAAAAATAATGACAAGAGAAGAAAATTATTAAAAATAATTTTTCAAAAGTATTTAAAAAATATAATTTTTGATATCTAAAGAAAAAATAGATATTAAAAATCCGGAAAACAAAACAAAGAAAAGATATAATCTCCTCATCAGCCCACACGATTATATCTGCAGAACGGAGTGCTTTCTAATATTGTATTAATATAGCCAAAGGAAAATATATCAATACAATAGTGTGAGGAGCACTCTGGAACACATTAAGTAAAAAATATATATGAAAAAACAAACAAATATATTAAGCAAAAAACAGAAAATAAAATGTAAAGAGATTAGAGAACAGTACACGAGAACGGTTTTCTTAGAATTTTTTTAAATACTTTTGAAAAATTATTTTTGAAAATTTTCTACTCTTGTCATTATTTTTTATTTTTTCCTTATTTTCTCAATATTTTAGCATATATATATAGATATAGTAAATAATGAAAATAACGCTACTAAAAATGTAAAAACCAATATAAATAGAAAATTATAAAATAATTACTAAAGATTAGGTAAGGTTAAGAAATATTTTTCAAGTTTAAAGAAATATCTTTAAATATAAATCACCCAGAATGAAGCAAAAAAATTACATTCACTTCACAATATGCGTCATTCAGCATACAATTCAATCTTATGAAATCGAATACAGTCTTTCATATACAATTGTATCTTAATTATTAAGTTATTATAATTTAAGATAACAACTTAATAATTTATAATTATTAAGTTATTATCTTAAATATAATTTAAGATAATAACTTAAGATAGTAATTTAAGCCAATTAGTATAAGAAAAAAATTTAAACATTCTTGTGCTAAATAAACAAAAAATTAATACTTTAAATACAAAGTAAAATATATTCTTTATAAAGGAATATGAAGCTGCTAGAAAGTTTCTTAACCGTTTATAAGTAAAGAAAAAAAACTAGAAAGTTTTACTGGTAGTTTCCTTAAAATTACTCTTCATTTTTTTTCTTTGTTATTTTAGTATACAAAGCTTGGTGATTCTAAAATGATCTGACCCTCTCTATAGCTTGATAAATGCTCCTAGAAAAGGTTGCGACCACTTTTTGAAGAGAAAAAAGTTACTTTTAAATTATACATATATCTAAATATATATTTTATCAATAATAATTTTCTGTAAAAGAGTAATCGATGAACATAAATTATAAAATATGAAAAAAAACGTCGTAAATTCATCCAAAGTTTCCTCTCAAGAGCAAATATCTGGACGTTGTCCTTTCTCCTTTAAGTAAACAATGTTAATATTAACTGAAACTAATGTAAAATGGAAATGAATGTACGTAATTCATATTAAGAATTTTTTTTAAATAGTTTTATCAATAATATAATACAAAAAGTAATAGACAAAAAGAGTAAGGGAAAAAATATTAAAGTTTTGCAATAGCTTATTTTCCTTAGCTTCCCAAGAGAAAGTCATTATTTCTTAGCTCAATATGATGAAAAAAAAGTCGTAAATCCATCTGAGGAATTCTTTTAAGTGCAGTTTGAAGAAATCAGTCGTCTCTGCCTTCTTCCTTGGTGCTAAAGTCGAATTTTTCATCCTTGAAAATTTTGCTTAAGAAAAGTATGAGTTCATGAAGATAAGTTTTACAATATCAAGACTTTGATTTTAATGAAAAAAAATAACTATATTTTATCGAAATATAACAAAGAAACATCGTAAATCCACCCAAAGATTTCTCCTAAGGAAACATAGTTCTGTTTTCACTAATCTAGATGATATTTCATAAAAACAATGCCAATATTAACTCAAACTAAAGTAAAATTATAACAAATGCTAGTTTTTGATGTTTTAAGATAATTATTTTTTAAATGGTTTTATCAACTATGTGATTAAAATGTAGTAGATGTAGAGAAAAAGTAAAAATGAAATGTTAAAGTTTTACAATATTTTGTATTCCTTATCTTTTCATAAGAAACTTATTATTATTTCTTAGCGTAATATAATAAAAAAGAGATTCGTAAATCTATCTGAGGAATTCTCCTAAGTGCAGTTTGAAGAAATCAGTCTTAGGCAATCAGTCTCTGTCTTCCTCCTTGGCGCTAAAGTCGAATTTTTCATTCTTGAAAGTTTCTAAAAGTCTCTTCCTTAAGACACTTGAGACTCACTTAATAATTCAGTCCGTATCGTAGACTTGGCGTAAGTAGTCCCGAGTGATTTTGACAGTGTTTTGATTGTTGAATAATCGATTTCTTGTTCAGACTTGAAAATGTCTCAACTCTCTTCATTTTCAGAAACAATTTAAAATTTTGATTTCATTCACCAGATTGCTTAGGGAAGAAACAGTTCTTGATGAAATTGGCTTAAATACTTGATTTAACGTAATTTGCATAATTGTTCCTTAGTTTATATTAATTTTCTATTTTCAGGATATTACTATTTCAATCAAATATTTATGGAATAAAGTTACTTATAAAAATGCAGCAGCAGATAAAAAAAAACGCAAAAATTAATTAATAATTGAAATTAAGTTATACATATTATACACTATATCCTTATCCCAAATTTTTACTAACTATTATTTGTTTTGAAATAGTATGATATTGAATTATTTATATATAAAATTAAATTTAACAGAGAATAAAATTAAAATTAGCAGCTAATTTTTATACTAA
Source organism: Parasteatoda tepidariorum (assembly GCF_043381705.1). Lineage (NCBI taxonomy): Eukaryota > Metazoa > Arthropoda > Arachnida > Araneae > Theridiidae > Parasteatoda > Parasteatoda tepidariorum. The sequence goes on from NC_092206.1 coordinate 42,679,963, forward strand.
AAGTTTCAGAGAAAAAAAAGTTATATTTTTATATTATATATTATTTGCTCTTTTCATGTAATATAATACAATAATAATTAAAGTTTAATGTCAGTAATCATTTTTCGAAAAGAAATAGAAAAACTTAGTAAAATATTTAAAAATAAAGATACGATAAATTGTTAGCTGTTTCCTCTTTTAGTTTACGTACAGTTTGTATGTTACATCCGTTTTTTTTATTACATATGATTTATGCCATACATGCGATATTTTAAAAACTTAAATATATTTGTTTTATAGCTGAAAATTAATGCTTTGAATTGTGCATAGAGATTTCATAAAAGTTTTATTATGATATAATTATGTATGCTGACAGCCAAAGCGCAGAGATTCTCATAACTATCAGTCAAGGATGATTAACTCAATATTACGTTTTACTTGAAAAGTGAGAAGCTTTTCGGCACTTCTCTTAAGAACTAAGAAAATATACGTTTTGATTTTGATACAGGTTGACGTCTGGTTATAATATGATGTCATTTCTTTCTTTGGGTTATTTAAATAAATGTCGTTTTGCTAACTATGATCTCCCATCTTCATTACAAATTACACTGCATTACATAGTTTGGTCCTGAAACCCGAATTCTTGAGTATTAAAGCTATTATTTGATTTTGATTCTTGAAGTATTTAATCAATTTTCTAAAATTCATTCTGATGAGCTGAAAGCGAAAGCATTGAAATGCTGAACTAATGCTTGTGTTTTGAAACGAAAAGGAAAAACTTTAAGGTCATCAGTAACACCATTTATTACGCATATAATAGTGAATGGTGGAGGATTAAATGAAATAGAGGCAAATAACGGAGGATTAAATGAAAATCAAGAGTTATTAGTTTGTCAACTATCTGTGACTTCAAAATATATAAAATTATTAGATGATAAAATTTATCTTTCGCTATCAAATTCAGAACATAAAACTGATCTACGAAGAACATACGGATAATACTAGAGCTGTTGTATTCAATTTTCAAAAGCTCCTTGAAAGTAGCCGGTAAGCTTTGTAAAAAAAGGCTATTCCTCCCACACAAAATATGCCTTTTTTACGCCAACACCTCTGGTAGTGACCTTAAATATGTCGACGGCGAAACTAGCATCTTTTCTAGTTGACATCAATGCAAGGCAATGTTTCTGGTGACACTGTAAATCTTCCATTGACAACAATTCACATTTATCGGAAACAGATAAACATGCATTTTTGAAAAATTATAAGGAAGATGAGCCAAAATGATTGATAGATGGAATTCGTTGTATTGCTAGAACGTAAAATAATGAAAGAAAAAATCTAATTGAAAAATATGGAAATAAAGGTAGGATAATTCAAACACATTTAGACTACCCTGATAATTTGACACTCGCAAATAATCTTTCTCCTTTTTCTTTGTATGGTTTATTCATAGAATTTAATAGACGGTTACAGACATTGCCTGCATTAAGAGAGGATGTTGATTCTTACGGACGGGTCGCTAATTTACAATCCAGCGGCTTTTAACGACTTGCTCTCTCTCTTATTTGGAACTCTTTCTCTTATTTGTAGTTGATCGCAATTATAATGCAAGCATTTATTTGTTTTAAAACTTGATAGCTGAACTAAAAAATGTCAAAACTCAAGTTTATTTCTTATTTAAGAAAATTCAGATAAGAGAGGGTCGTTAAACACCCCAGGATAGGAAAACCAAGTACGGGTCATAGTTTCGAAGATTTCAAGAGACTCTCCGAACAAAACTTGACGCCTTGGGTTCTTTGCTATAATCTGGAAAACATATCTTAAGGTAATATTACGAAATTTATTAAATTCTTGACAGGTGAAGTGGTAGGTGATTATAATAAATTTAAACCTTATACTGCTGAATTTAAGTTCATTTCAGTTAATTGTCAACATAACAAATATAACTTATCTAGCCATTTTGTCCTCTCAGTGAAAGAACTGGTCATTGACACCAGAACTGTAAATTTATATAAAAATTCGATTATATAAATGATACTGATGAAACTGATATAAAGATTCGTTGACATAAATGATAATGATGAAACTGATATAAAGATTCGCACTTTAAAAAAAAAGACAAATGGGTGTTTCATTTGCACAAATCGTGGTCACAACTCCTGAAATTGTCCTCGTGAAGAGAAAGCTTTTCATAAATAGTGTAGAGTAAAAGAAAACGTACCTATATGCAAAAATCCGAAGCTGCAATAGATAAATCCATCAGTTTAAACAGTCATCTTAATGAATATCATGTTGTGTTCTCTACAAACTATGCTCTCTCATTTTCGCTATACATCACACAACATACTGATATATGAGAATATATTTTTGACATAAAATTTATAACAATTTTCAATGACTCTATTTGCATTAAAGATACATTCCTGCAATCATACGTTTTTTGTTACAATGTCCATACCAAAAACATTTATTATTAATACATCTTTAAGAAACTTGAAATACAAAGATAAAAATTGCTAGCGTAAAAATTATTGTGCTTATTATTTTTTCAGATACTGTGTTAGAAATGGTTATAACTTTAACTATTTTTCATAATATTTTATAACTATTATTCGTAATATTTTTCATAATATTCTATCATATGTTTCATAATATGTTTTTCATAATCTATAACTATTTTTCAATTTGCAGCTATATTCAAGAGAAACACGAGAAAAAGAATTATTATATATAAAACTAAAAAAGCTTGTTATAAAATAATTTTTCGATTGTTATTATATAAATATGTTGAATCAAAAAGAAAATTTAAGTCATCATTTAAGAAACTTGAAATACAAAGATAAAAATTGCTAGTGGAAAAATTATTGTGCTTATTATTTTTTCAGATACTGTGTTAGAAATGGTTATAACTTTAACTATTTTTCATAATATTTTATAACTATTATTCATAATACTTTTCATAATATCCTATCATATGTTTCATAATATGTTTTTCATAATCTATAACTATTTTTCAATTTGAAGCTATATTCAAGAGAAACACGAGAAAAAGAATTATTGTACATAAAACTAAAAAAGCTTGTTATAAAATAATTTTTCGATTGTTAGATAAATATGTTGAATCAAAAAGAAAATTTAAGTCATCATATCAAGTATAGAACTTGTATGGAAAATCTTTCGTAATAGTGCACGAATGCAAGAATTGTTCAAACGACATATTACTTAAATGTTTGTTTTAAAATATCAAAACACGTTTTCCACAAGCATTGGCTAATAAGAAAAATGTTTATGCACTTTAAACTTTGAAGTAATGAAAACATAGTTCAAACTAAGATTTTTTGACATTTACTATCATAATCCCTTCAAATGCTCTTTGATGTGTAATACCTTTTAAACAGAAAAAATCCTATCAAAGCTTAACGGAAATTTTCAGTGGTTATATGTACATCAAAGAGACATTCCTGTAAAATTATGAGATAACTTTTACAGTATTTTTATTATTTAAGTATTTTTATAATATATCCTTTAGTTATTTCCGAGTATTGTTGTTTGATAAATAGTTCTCAGAAAATTTTAATGCCTCAAAAATTTCCTAAATTTCAAACTTTATAAACATTTTCAGTTTTTTTTTTTATTTTGCAAGCTCCAAGTTAATAGTTTAAGGTAAAATGAGATTTTTGGTGTGAATTTATTTCCAGGCAAAAATCTATGGTTTTTACCGCCTTCCTTAAAACCCTCTCTTGAATTGCTTAAGGATTGAAACTAAATTTTATGAATTCATGTCTAATATCTAGATTTTATACTTCATAACTAGATTACGAAAGATTATTTGAAAAAGAATAACTATAAATTACGTTATCAAATTGTGTAAACTTTTATTAAACGTTGTATGTTACGATATTTATGAATGTTAAGAGCAAGGTGCGATTTTCAGCACGTGGTAAAATTTTCAACATAGCGTAAGCGAAAAGTTGCCAACTGTTTCGGTTTTTTTTTTAAAAAAAAACACACATAAGAGTGAAATAAAATAAGAAATTTTTTTTTTCAAAAACTGCAAACCGAACATTACAAATTATTCTTCTATGCGAAAATTTTATTTCGAGAAATAGCTGTTTTACATATTTTCAAAAATAGGGGATTTGGAAGATGCAATATATTTTGAGCATATTGGGAATCTTAGTGTATGCGATAGTTCATAGTTTTCTGTTGTAAATCCAAAGAGTCCTGTCAAACTCATTTGGAGACGTTTCAAATCACAGTTATATTTTCAATATTTATAAGAATTACGGCTTCAATTATTAATTAGTTAAAATTAAAACTAGATTTTTAAAACAATATTTAAAATTACAATAACTTTTTAAATATGAAGCCACACAACAGTTTAAAGTACCTGAAAATTGCACTTTTTTAACAATAGAATAAAAAAAAAATTCAAAAAGAAACTGAAAAAACAGAATTTTGCAATTACCAAACATTATAAATATTACTAATCACTTAGCCTGTTGCGATGTTATTTAAATTCTTCCTTCCGGTTTAAATTTAATTAATGTTTTAATGATATTCTAAGAATTTTTAGGGTGTAAACAATTTTTTTGGTGAATATTTAACGTAAAATAATATTAATTAACTTCGTTATTTGTTATTTAAACGTTCGTTATTTAAACAATTTTATGGTTTGAATTATGCAAGAATATTCTCTGTATTATAAAGGAATCACCATATGTCTAGTTATTCTATATTAAATTACTCATCATATTTAATATAAACTCACATTTTAATTTTTAAAAAATTATTCATTTATTTGCAGATTATATGTTTTTACTAGTTTAATTTGCACCAGAAAAATAATTGTGAAACTGTAAATAAGTGTAGACCCTGATTCAAATAATTTCATCTTAAAATGTAGTGTGATAAGGAAGTATAAAATAATTACGTCATAATAATTCTTTTAATTTTAAACTCTTAATTTAAAAAACAATTTAGATCAAAAACAAAATAATAGCATAGTAGAATAGAAAAAACAAATATTATGTGTAAATACCATTAAATTAGGGATTTAGAAATATTTTGTTGGAAAATAATATCTTTAAAATAGTGCCATGTGATTTTCCGTCCAATATAAATGCGTCGACAATAGAAAACTTTACAAGACCATTGTGGTTTTATGACAAATAGAAATATATAAAAAAAAATTTGTTGCAAATTATATTTTCCATTGTTTAAAATTAGATATGGTCCATAATTTTTTTAAATAAAATATTTCTTCTCTTATTATCACGTGTACCTTGCAAAGTGTAACTAAATCTCTATATAATTAATAACTCGACCGAAAGTCTCTTAAAAATTTAAAGTGTTTTGACGTTTATTTGAAGTTGTTTTTAGGTGTTAAGGTTGGTTTGAGGTTTATTTCAAAAACCATCTTACAAAATTAACCACCTCAGGTGTATAATTAAGATGTTTGAAGTTGTTTTACTCATATTTGAGGTTGTTTGGAGGCTGGCACCTACTGCAGAGCAACTAGCAGAGAGAGGTTGTTTTTCAGGTGTAAATGGAATTTTTTTCAAGCAAGTAAATATGTTTGAGGTGTGAATAATTTCACTCAATCTGAACTAAAAGTATCGCTGAGCTATATATGAGGCTGATTTTATGAGGTGTAAATGAGGTTGAAATTGGGGTTTAGTAATGAGATTTTTTGGGTGCGAAACATAACCTCCTTTTCTACCTCAGGTGTATTTCTTACATTTTTCAACCTCAAAAACACTTTATTTTTAAGTAAGGGGCAGACTGCTCTATATGGTGATCGATAATTTCGTGCAAATTTACGTATAATTTATAACCTTTGCATTAATTAACACTTTTAAATCAATAAACCACCTGTCTTTTCCCACGACAAGAAATAATTTTTATCATTGTTTAGAGTTGACATTTTTAATATTTTCTCTCACTAAATCATATCTACTGAATTGCTGTTGATACACTTGGGATGTAAGTAAGATATTTTTCTAGACCTAATATTCTTTACTGCTTCACATAATTTGTTCTGTTAGGAAAACTATTAATTTTGATTAAAATTCTTTCCGAGCAATTCGTTCCGAAAATAAAACCTTGGTATGGGGAAGTGAAATGTTCAATACATCTGGGATCGCAATCATTGATTTTCAATATTACTAGGATGTACATTTTTTTTCTAAACGTTTGTTTCTTTGATATCATCTTTTATAGGAAAATATTTTTTATCCTATTCTTTTCAATATTTGTTTTTCATTTTCCTTATATCTTCATTAGGAAAATTTTTTTTCTAGTTTTCTGTACCTTTTGTTCATGCATTTGGCATGTCTGTAATTTCACTTTCATTATTTTAAAGAAATTTATAATAAATGTGGGAAGTGTGTTAATTCGCTAACACCAAATACAATTTTAAACATTTCTTTCTTTTCTTATAAGTATTTATATTTAGATCAAAGATCTAAATTAGAATTTAATCAGAATTTGTAATTATATAACTACTTGTATGCGGTAGAAATCTGAAATAATATGAAATAGTATTAACTTATATGGATCATAAATCATAATAATTTGATAAATCATACAGTGTACTAATTTGAAATAATCATGCTACATTTAAATTGAAATATTTGACAAATCCTAGAAATATAAACCAATCATTAATTACTTTAAGCTGAATAAATCATAAGTCATAGTAATCTAAATAAATCATAAATCTTAGTAATCTGAATTAATCAAAAATTGTAGCACTATAAATGACCATAAATTTAAAAATTATACATATCATAAATCACGAATCATACATTACGTATAATACATGAATAACAAATCTCAGTGAAATAAATTAATTATAAATAGTAATTTCCGTTATAAATCGTAATCATAATAGTTATCTAAATTAATTGAAAACTGTATTAATCTAAAATAATCATATTCTTTTTTATCTGAACTAATAAATATTTATATACATGAAGTGTAATACTCCATTCGTTTTATGTACAAATTTAATTTTACTTCTGCATTTTTTATGTAACCTAAATCAAAAGAAACGATGCATCGAATAATTTTACAAAACTGTTTATATAGATCAATAAGATATAATGTTTCTAAAATAAACTAAATATTTATTGAACAGGAAATGTTATTTTAAATTTAATCATTGAAAAATATAGAAACAGTTAAAAAATAGATTTATGTTTTAAAAAAATAATGAGTTAAAATTAAATAAATATAAAAATTTATCTAATCTAACATTACTGAGTAAAATTTCAAGAGCAAACAGTTGCAAATTCATAATTGTATAACATTGCAATAATTTAAAAGCATAATAATAATTGAAATTGCATTTCCCAACATTATAAATCATTTAAACAGCATATAGCAAGTAAAACTTTTAAAAGTTGAACACGGAAAAGGAAATTAATAGTAATTCATTAATAATAAAATACCTATGTATGGGTGAAGAATTGAAATTGATAAAGGATGAAAGAATTAAAGAATTTGGAATAATCAAATAATTTACGAAGATTCCACTTATTCTTTGAGTAGCGAATTATAATTTTTAGTTTAAACGCAAATATGACTGGAAGCAGAAAACATTAATCATCCCCTTTTTTAATTTTTATTTTTTCTTTCATTTACAATAAACTTACCAACTAAAAAATTACAGAGTTTTATACGTCATTAAAAAAAAATTTCTACATAAATAATGCCTTTGACGTTCGAAACTAAGATATGACGTTTTTGATACTGAAATTCCATATTTTTTAATAAAAATGAACTACAATGACAATATTCAAGCGAGGGGTAAATTTTATTTGAGGAAATATTTGAAAAAATATATTTAATCGGGACTATTAAATAACTGACATGCCAACTGCAAAAAATCATATTGCCTGAGACTTCTTGAGAAAATGCATAACGTAATCAATTCCCACGTTCGTTAAATTAAATTAAGTAACTTTCTTGCCTCTAAAAATTGCAAAATAATAAATTAATTATTTTTTTAAAAACTTTAGTAAATCAGATAAACAATGACGGAAATTCTTTCTGGTTTTCCTTCCCGGTCAACCAATTCAACAATGTTTGTTTTGATAAAGAGCAGAACTCAATCATGATTTTTGTTATGCGGCTAAATATTCTCTCACGGGTCAAGAATAGTAATTACAACCAGTTTTAAAATAGCTAGCATACTGTAGACATTATTTTCTATATTACTACTTTGCACTTTTTTAATATCGATTCCATCAACCCCCCCCCCCGCCATTCCATCTCCTCCTGAAATGTCTTTTCGTTACATTGCACAAAACCGAATTTCTAAAATATCAGCAATTGAGTTTTTCCATCGTTTTCCAAAATTTCTAAAAGCACAGAAGAGCTATCAACAAGTCTTGAAAAAGTAACAAGTGAAATACTACCCAAATTATTTTAGTATGAATTAAGATATTATGATGATGTTTTTTAATGCAGTGCTTTGTATATAGTTTGGAGAGAAAAAATTTAATACGTTTCATTTATTTAACTAGCATTTCCAACTATTAAACAAAAAATGTTCCTAAAACTAATTAAGGATAAACTGAAAGCAATTTAACAATCTTTTCAGCAACACCTCCTAGAAGAGATAAAGCCTCAGCACTGATCAATTTAGTAGTCAGACGAAGCAAACATAAACTGAGCAGTGATGGAAAAAAAATGTCGTTACGTTCAGGCTACTAAGGTGCACAGTATGTGAAAACAAAAGATGTCATTACTTTTGGATACAAAAGGATGACATTTCTTGTTCATGATCTTCTCTTTTCCAGGAGGTATTGCTTTTAGGCTTTTTGCAAACTTTGCATATATCCTCTAAGGGTCAGACACTATTTCCCCAAAGAGTCAAACCCTCTTTGAGAAAGAAACTTTGGATAACTTAAGGAGTTAGGACACAAAAGTTTGAGAAATAGCAATTCTGCAACACACAGTTTTTCTTGTTGGGTAGTTTGATAGTTTTTCCTTGATATAGATTTATCTAGTTAAGTAATAAAGAAAAAAACTGTTTTTTGGCAGTAAAATCAGCAAGTGAAAATAATTCTTTAGGTCAATAACTCATTTCATTAAAATTATTTAAGCAAAATATTTTTAAACTAATGAAAATATACAATATCAAAAGCAGAAAATTCATGCATTGCTTATTATTTTTTATTATTAAATGTAAAAATTTGTTTTTACTTTCAAACAAAGTTTATATTAAATACTATTTAAAACAGTTTCCTAATAAATTATGCAAAAACAATAGTAAAAAGGAAATAAACATTTGATGAACAATGGGAGAGCACGGTTTATGTCCATGAAATTTGATTCTTATAAAAAAAAAAAGATGGAAGCGGGAAGACAAGAGCCATTTTGAACAAGCATGACCCATTTTCACTATGTAATAACTCTCAGAAGAAAGCGATTTCAACATTAATGATTTTTCAAAACTTGGAAATCCTCATAATGCTACAGCTCTAGATCCAATGGTCATTTTTGTGAAAGTGAACTTAAATGGTTGTTACTACTAGGTTTTCATTAGCTATTAAATTGGAAAATGGTGAAAAAATCAATTAATAAATAACAATAATAAATGTTTGTTCAAAAGTGTTTCTTTTATTCGTTAAAATAAAATATCACTCAACGAAAAACGGATAAATTAAGAACTATTGTCCGTAAATTTTGACTCTAATAAATTCTTATGTATATTACATGTGTGAAAAATATGCTTGGGTCAAGGGACGTTTTCTAACTCTTAATGATTCGGAATCAACACTAATGTAATGTCACCTATGGTCACCTATGGAGGTTCGAAAGTGTGGTGCTGTTGTATGGAGCTTATTACCATAGTCAATCATGCAATATGAATTGTGGATCGCATTCACCTTTTATCGCTTTCAAATCTCCATTAATGATATATCTCACACTATCACCTGTAGTCCATAAGTGTAGCTCTAATATAACCAAACAACCAAACCAAAACAATCCTCAAAAGCTAACAATATCCAATATCTCAGCTTCGTTGGCAAGTAAATCTGTGTCTTAAGTTAAGATAGCTATTTTCTGATATATAAAAAAATTCATATCATATTACGATTTCATGAATATTTACAAAACAATTGCAGCTCTTTAATTCCTTATAAATATTTTCTTAATCTAAATCTTGCATTTGTTGCAACCTATTTCTTTTTATAAAGCTATCATTATCCAATATTTCAGCTTGGTTGGCAAGTAAATCTGCGTCTTAAGTTTAGATAGCTATTTTCTAAGATATAAAAAAATACATATCATATTACGATTTCATGAATATTTACAAAACAAATTCAGCTCTTTAATTCTTTATAAATGCTTTTTTAAGCTCAATCTTGCATTTGTTACGACCCATTTCTTTTTATTCATGATTATTTTGTTACACCCTATATACAAAAAAAGAAAGGTTAAATTTAAAGCAGCTAATTAAATTTAAAAGAAAGAGCACTTTTTATCCTATTACGCCCTGAAAAATACTCTTTTCTTTCACTCTCTCACACTACTCTTCACTTGATTAGAATGTCAATTTATCACGTAAATTGATTCTAGACGTTTGGAAATTGCCGTTGGAAGAAATCCAATTATATCGATTCTGAAGGGTGGAGCACTACCATTTAGGTTGCAATTCAAGAAGAAATAAAAGAGAAATTGGAAAAGCAAGAGCAATATCTTCTTGAATATATATAACATAATGAGTCCAAAATCTGAAATTTATTGATTTACCTAGTGTGGCTATGAATATCTTACAGATTCTGGAACAGATGGAATTCAGTAAAAGGTAATATTTAGAAACTATGAGTTATTGAATTTGACTAATTGATGTAGGGAAATAGATCGACGAAGAATTCATAAATTTATAATTGAATTGAGTGTGTTCGTGTTCTTGTTCTGAGTCCTACTCTCACGCGAATCAGATGGTAAAGGTGACAAAGAAAAGAGCAAATGGATGCTGATAGCTGGATTTGATTTCAATATCTGCTTTTCAAATATTTTGTTACAATAGTAACGTAACATATGTCTAAGAGTTTTAAAATAACACATGTACATATTTTTTTGAAAATATTAATTTATATAAACAATCTGCTTTTTATGTGGAAGAAATAAATACTTGGAGAAAAAGAAACATGAAAAAAAATCAATTTTTCTTGCGTAATATTAATTTTAATTATTTACATTTTATTCTTTGATGGGCATGAAAATATACATAGATTTTAATTTTTATAATAATAGCAATTAAATGCCCTCAACTACTTTTCTTACAAAAGTTAGTATTTCAATACAATTAATAACAGGAACGTTAGCAGAATTTTATGAGTCAATCATCAGTAATGTTTAGAAACAGCGAGTTATTGAATTTTACTGATTGATATTGAGAAATAGATCAAAGATAGTTTAAAACTTTATTATTAAAGTGATGGTGTTGGTGTTCTTGTTCTGATTTCAACTCTCACGCGAATCAAATGTGAATATAGAGGTGACAAAGAAAGGAGCAAATGAATGCTGATAGCTGGATTTGATTTCAATATCTGTTTTTTAAATATTTTGTTACAATAGTAACGTAACATATGTCTAAGAGTTTTAAAATAGCACATATACATATTTTTTTAAAAATATTAATTTACATAAGCAATCTGGTCTTTATGTGGAAGAAATAAATATTTGGAGAAAAATAAACATAAAAAAAAATATTTTTCCTGTGTAATATTAATTTTAACTATTTACATTATTTTATTCTTTGATGGGTATGAAAAAATGCATAGATTTTAATTTTTATGATAATCGTAATTAAATGCCCCCAGCTACTTTTCCTACAATAATTAGTATTTCAATACAAGCAATAACAGGAGCGTTAGCAGAATTTTATGAGTCAATCATTAGTAATATTTAGTAACAGTGAGTTATTGAACTTTACTGATTTGATGTTGAGAAATAGATCAAAGATAGTTTAAAACTTTATTATTAAAGTGAAGGTGCTGGTGTTCTTGTTCTGATTTCAACTCTCGCGCGAATCAAATGTGAATGTAGAGGTGACAAATAAAAGAGCAAATTAATGCTGGTAGCTGCATTTGGTTTCAATATCTGTTTTTAAAATGTTTTGCAACAATTGTAACGTAATATGAACGAGTTTTAAAAATACACCATTTATAATTTTTTTTTAAATTTATAAAAACAAACTGTTCTTAATATAGGAGAAATGCATATTGGGAAAAATTAAAGAAAACATAACTTAAATTTTACTGTGGAATATTAATTTTAATTATTTACATTAATTCAAGCACAAAAATTTTTTAACATTTGTACATAGGTGTGTTTTTAAATTAACGCAATTCACAGCCTTTAGCCAAACTTTTTACAACAATAATACTACATTACTACTTTTAACAGCATTGTTGTGAATTTACTAAGTCAATCAGAAGCAATATTTTCTAGAATTCAAATTTTTCTGCGTCATTTACAAAGTCAGTCTGAGATTATTGTTTTAAAATAGGCTTTACGATTGATGTAAAAAACAAAATTGCCTTACATAAAAATAATAATAATTAAATATTTCATCAACAAAATTATATTTTCATGAAGAAAAGGAAAAAGAAGATAAATGAGATAACAAGTAAAACCACACACCTCTTTTAAATAAAAAGATTACGATTTTATAACGCTAAAATAATTAAATATTCTTATAAAAATTTATAAAAAGATTAAAATAAAAAATTATGATACATTTTCGTTTTTAAGAGTTCCTAGGTAATGACAATATTTTGTTATAATAAGTAATTAAATTTTAATTTAGGAGAAAACGTGCTAATCGGTGTTGACATTTACTTTAATTTTTGCACTATTTTTTTTCTGTTGTACAGTGGAAGTCTGTTCCAATTAAAATGGTTCTGCAATTTTAGAAAGAAAAGATTTTATGCCGTTATATATTTATTAAAATGTCGTAACTACTTCTTTTGTCACCAACTATCTCCTTTTAAGTCTGAAATATTAGTGTTCTCTAATTTCTCATTATATAATAAGTGCTAATTTAAAAATAGAAACTCGTTGAAATATTATTAGTGTAGGTGGTCTCTAATTCCTCATTATATAATAAGTGCTAATTTAAAAGTAAATAAAAACTAGTTGAAATATTCTAAGATAGAACTCAAAATTTGGTAATCGGTGTTCCAAATATAGAATAAATAAATATTTGTGTGAGTCAATAAGGATACAAGTACGCAAATTATGAAAGTCTTTTAGATTTACCCCAAATTTAATATATTTTGCGGCCATTTTTTAAATTTTACTTATCTTGTTAGGCAGGTTCCATCTCCTGGAAATTATATTACTGTTCTTTACTATTTGGTGAATTTATAAGCGCTATTCAAAGTCTATTTTAGTTTATAGTCTGTTATAGTTTACAATATGTGAATAGCATGATTGTTTAATTTTATTCAAGAAATGAGTACAGATAATGCGTGGATAAATTCAAAAGAATTCTATTGCTCTAAAAAAACAACATTTAAAAAAAAAATAACAATATCTTCATTTGAAATTATTATCTCCCATATCACAATCAGAATAATGAGTTTTATGTTACCCTTATACTGAATTTAGTATTATATTGAATTATAACGAGTAATTTTCATGAATACTACCCATAAAATGTAAATAAAAAATCAAAATCATATTTGACTTATTTCGAATTTCAAATCAGAATTACATTAATTATGAAAAATAAATAAGAATATATTTTAGTCATTAAACATTTAAGTTACAAACGGAATTGAAATAACTTGAAAAAAAATACCTGATTATTTGCAATGCAATTAAATTCATTATTAAAGGCAATTTTACTTGCCTTTCTTAATATCGATAAATTTCGTCCCAACGAGAAAAATTGCAAATATACATATAATTGAACCGAATTAATAGAATAACAAAGTATTACTCGAAAGGAAAATACTCATTTGCGCAAACACATTATTGCCGCTGTATGTAAATTACCATAAGAAAACAATTATTTAAATTTACTTTCTCTTGTAGAATTGCAAATTATAGTAAATGAAACTAATTAGGGACTATTAACAGTTTCGCCGTTTGATTACGCGATACATTGAATGAAATTTAATGATCTTTTTAGAATAATCATCAGCTACGGGTAATTGCTGTTAAGCAAATAGTTTTAGGCAAAGTAATACTTTTAAGAGAAATTAAATTTTTTTTTTCAAAATTAAGTTAAACTCAAATTAAAATGTTTTAATGCATGGATTTTAATTTTGAATTGCCTTTTTGCGAATTTTTTCCTATAATACTTTTGCCTTACGTTACATTTTGCCTCACTGCACGAAATATTTGAGACTTAGAAATTAAAAATTAGAAAGATATGCAGAAGGAGGTACTAAGAGTTTGATAGAATAAGAAATAGGATTCGGGAATTTAAAAAAAAGAATCAGATTCAAATTGTTAAAATTGTAGCAAAAGAAGAAAATCGGTGATCTACTTGTTCACTGAAAAACAACTACAGAGTTGTAACCTAACGGCTTGATGGACCCATTTTGAATTTTTTCTTTATTTCTTTTTTTTTTTTTTTTTTTTTTTTTTTTTTTTGTCGTCGTATGCCTGTTTAGACAGGACAATGGGGGTGCGGCTGTCCCTGTTTTTCAGTGGCGCCATCTATGCCCAGGTATTCGACTTCTGCCACGCCATTCACACAACCACAACCCATTTATAGGACAGGTCATATTCACACACAAAGGAGAAAGGACATAGAGTTCAGAGAGACAGAAAAAAACATCCACGCCTTGCCCGGAATTCGAACCCAGGACTTTTCTGAGTCCTGCCCCCTACACAGGCCGGTCGGCACCATTTTGAATTAAAACTTTCAAGTGAAATTTTTCGAAATTCATAGATGTTCAAAAGAAATTGTAATTTTAAGTGGGTTTTTTTTTGCAATATCATTCTTCAAATAACTATTATTTATTCATCGTCACATGGTACTTACTGTACCATGTAACCTTTACATAGTATTACGGCATGATGTTAGTACTTTGTTTACGTCAAACTAGAAAAGAGATGCATCCTCAGCTTCAGTAGCCCGATGACTGCGCGCAAAGTCGTGCACTTTATGGTAGAACAGTTTAACGAGGACCAATATCACGCACCCTATTGAAATTTTAATAAAAATGTATTAAAAATGAATAAATGGATAAAAACTTGAATGGATAAAAGCTACAAAACTTAGTAAGCAAACTGAACAGTTTCTGGAGTCTTTTAAGAAATAATGCTTTCCAAAAAAATGAAAAAATATTGTTTTTTTCGCCATATTTTCTTGTTAAAGAACTATGGATAATTTTACACCTGAAGTCACTTGATTAATTTAAAACTGCGTTTTTTTTCTACATCGTTGCAGTGCCATGGTGAAATATTAAAAATGGCATGGCTATCGGCCTCTCTCTCTCTCTCTCTATATATATATATACACACACACACACACACACATATATATATNGAAAGTGGCAGTGTATATATATATATAAATGCAAATGAAAACCTAATTTTCAGAATATTACGAAAAATAGTTCCAGTATGCAAAGAAATTAACTTATATTAAAATTTTTAAAGATAATGTATTAAAATTAAATTTGAATTGTAATAAAACTTTATCTATTTTGTTATAATCTAAGCAAATACTACTCCATTTAATTTTGGAAGTGAATCTTTAGAATAATTTTAAATTAGCATATTATTTATTTGCTTATTTGTGTTTTAGCTTACAGATTCAGTTGATATTAACTGACATTAGATGATATGTTTTAGAATTGCTAAGGATTCATTAAAATTCTGCTCGAATTTTCAACATTACTGTTTTTTACAACTTTTGGCAGCTGACCAGGAAACCACCCAGGATGAATCTAATCATTGTTTCACGTGACATCATTTGGGTAATTTCCGTTTTCTTCTAAGCTGGCGAGATAGTGGTCACTACCTGCTACACGAAACCTAGATGATTTTCTCTCTGATTAGATAAAAAAATAAAAAATAAAAACATTTAACTAGATCTGATTGAGAAGGAAAAATGAAACAACTATTCTCTAGAGTGATATTCATGTTACACAGGCAAGAGAAATTATTTCGTAGAAATACTGTAAAAACAGTACTTCCTTCCGCAAATGTTAGCTTTTATCCATGTCAGTGTCATGATATTATATCCTTTCTGAATTAGAATTAATTAATAGCAAGAAGAAAATTATTAGAGAGAAATAAAACATCTAAATTTTAATTCTCGTTCACGAAAAATAAAACTGTTTATGATTAATTCCACATCAAGTAAACAATAAAAATATATAAATTTGAGTAGGTTATTTTATTAATATTTTTAAAATTATTTTTATTTAGTCCTATTAGGTACATAGATAATTTAGGTGTTTTTAAAAAAATGTTTTTTGGCAAAGATAATGCGTCATGGTGGAGAAAAAACGTGGAATTACCACTATGACGAATACGTTTTCCCACTCTCCATTTTTCTTAGTATTATTATTACTATTATTATTGTAATTATTATTATTATCATTATTATTATTATAGAAAAGTTAAAAAAAAATATTTTTGCAAATTAAAAAAAAAGTTAGCTACTGATACTATTCTTTTAGTTTATATTTAAGAAAGATATTTATTAATATGATTCTTTTGGCTCTGTATAAATATTGTATTAAACGAAATAGTTATTTTTAAATAAACACACTAAAATTTCGAAGCTTTTTTATTCACAGGATAATATTAAGTTGCTAAGATTTTAAAAAAAAAGTAATTATATATTTCTAATGATAATGAACATTTACCGAAATAATCATATGGAGACAGTTTTATTTGTTTGAAAATACTAATTTGACTCCCTTTCAACTGAAAGCACACAAGTGTACAAGAAATATGCACACATTAATGTCATTTTAGAAAGGTAATTATTTTTATTTCAATTTTATAGAGCGAAATTCAGCATGTTTCAGTGCTTATTACTATAAAAATACGTAGTACTAAATCTGCATATTAAAAATAAATGTTTTAAAATCAAATAAGACTTACTTAATTATGAAAAATGTAGTTTAATTTAAAAAATAAAGCTTCCTGGCCATATGAAAATAAGATCAATTTTCAAGAAATCGCTTTGTTTTATTAAATACTGTAAAAGATATATCATATGTAAAAGATATATCATATGTAAAAGATATATCATATGTAAAAGATATATCACAAAACACCAATGGAAGGAGTGAAATGCCGAGCACAAAAAAAAGCATTCTAAGTCAAATTTAACAAACATATAAGAAAGCCATACAAGAATAAAAATGTACGTTACGTTGGTGAAACATCAATCAAGTAGATAGAAAATATTCAAGCGTCATGCTGATCCATCTAGAGTTTAACGCGATCTTGCTGAGTTTTTGGTCATAATTAGAGTTTATACCTCATTATTTTTAATTATAGTATGCCAGGAAAACATTGTATAATTTTGAGTTTTTTTAATTTTTATTAATTAAATCTTTCAAAAAACTAGTTGGTATAAGTTTTTTTTTTCATTTCCAATGAGCTGCACAATCAGTCTTCCCGATGAGTAGACTTAGTGTGTTCTCCAGAAGTGGTATCCACTCTTTCAGGACCACCACAATGGGTAAGATACCGTTAGCCATGTTAATTTGGACGTCTAGTTTCTGCCACACTAGATGGCAGCACCGAGACTCTATTTGGATGCTAAAGTGCACTAGGAATTTTAATTTTTTATGTTGGTATAAGGTGGAAACGTTGAAATGCATCTTCTTTCTTAATCAAACTTAATCGTTAAAGGCGTGCAGGAGGAGAATAAAAATTTTGCTACCACAAATATAATTTGTTTTTACGCATAATTATCACGAATCAATGCCTCGGCAAATAAATGGATTAGTTTATCCGAGTCGTGGTGGCTCAGAGGATAGAGCATGCGCCTTCCAATGAGGTGAACCGGGTTCAAACAGAAGCGATGGCAGGTCGATTCGCACCCGGATCGCTCCGACCACTATGCTGACGTAAAAATATCCAGGGTTGTAGACAGATCAAGGTTTACAGTCATTTTGCCGCCAGGCTAATCGTGGGAGGTGTTCGTGGTTTTCCTCTTCATATAACGCAGATGCGGGTTAGTTCCACCAAAAAGTAAATTTCTTCCTACACTTGATCCAGAAGCTCCCTTGTCTTCTGGAATGGGTCCACTATTACAAGGCTATGGAGTCGAACATTGATAGTCGCAAACTCTGAATCGGGCCAGTATTCGGAGCCGGTTATAAAATATAAAATAATGTGAGAACCTTTGTGGCTCAGGGAATAGAGCACTCGCTTCCCATTGAGCTGACTCGAGTTTCTGGTCGTTGCGATTCTATGATGTTGATTATTAGTAGTCATAAACCAAAAATTGGATCAGCTGCTCAATGATGGTTATAACATAAAACATAAAACCAATTATATGCAAACCCCTAAATAAGCAAATCAGTAAGACTGCTGTAAAGAATAATCAGAGTGGTGAGGAAATCAGTGTACAAAAATATTTAAATGTGAGAATACGTGAATAACTGAATTTATGAATTTGTTAATTAAAGAGAAAATAGATCAGTAAATAGATAATAATCGACTCAATAAAAAGCAAATGAGTAGGAAAATAAAGAAATGAATTTGTGAATCAATAAATAAGAGCACCCTTTTCTGAATGAACCAGAACCATAGTGTAAGAGAATCAGAAATCAAACAAAATGGGAATCAATGAATCTTGGTAGCAGTGGTTCAGTGAATTAATAAATCAGCATAAGGAAACGAAAGAACCACTGCCAATAAGCAAATCAAAAAACCACTGATCCATTGATTTGCTATTTCAGTGTCTTACTTATTCAATTCATTCTTGAATTCAGACTTTATTCATATAAATTATTCATTTGTTTATTTTATCTTTATAACTTATGGTTTTTATCATTCTATGACTTACTGCCAACCATTTTAGTTTTACTCTTTTATTAACTGTTGCACGTTGTCTAAAAACAGGGTTTATGTATTTTTGGTTTCATGTATTTTGATAAGACGGTTAAGCATCTAGATATACTTTAATAACTAATTTATATTGATTCGAGAGTTTACTATGCGAAAGGATATCACTTAAAATAGTCTTTTCTGTAACACCTAGATATTATGAGCTTGCGTGAGGCAGACTAGTTAATATACAAATATTTAAATTGTGTTAAATTAAGTTTTGAACCACATCTCATTATATATTTAACTCTTTATTTCTTTCCTGTTTAAAGATACAATGTTAGTGACAGCAATAACTTATTACTATATTGAAATGTTCTAAATTCACAGGAAATATCACAACAATGAAATAATTCTAACCGAAATAATTACTTCGCACATTCAAAGAATCATAGTTATTTTTCAATTTCCTATTCTCTTATTAAACAATAAACCTCGCTTTTTATCATATTGTAAGTGGTTCATACAAACATAAGCTTTTAAAAAAATTAAAATTTTATGCGTAATTTTTTCAATTATAAAAAGTTTTAAAAATGGTAGAAAACCATTTTGCTTCCACAATCTTTTCCAAAGAAATAATTCATAAATAAAATCACTCGCATTGAATAACCACAAACAAAAAATTATTCAGATGATGTGTATTATGTACTTAAATTACTTGAGAAAAAAAATACTGGAATTTTAACTTACTGGAAGCTGGAATTTTTACTACATAAAAAACTTGCGTTACCTTATATAAAATACTGCATGCCATTAGTCTAAAACAGATAGATAATATGTTTTAAATAAAAAAATGTCATATGTTTCCCCCATGTAGTGTGTTAAAAAATGAACACAGTCATGCATTGAACTTAAAACCTGTACAATAATATGGTAATAAAGAGAAAAATCCTGTATACGGAGTACTGTTTTAGCTAATTCACATGAAGCTTGCTTATAATCAATAGGGGACAACGGTAAAGTAGAAATTGTAGAACACACACACACACACACACACATATATATATATATATATANTATATATTGTATATAATATCAAAAATAATAATGCAGCCCAGCATTAACACTTTTAATTTTTCCTACCACAGTGCATTGCTTACATCTGTTTTATTTTTCCAAATGAATATTTTTTTCTAAAAACATAAATTCTAGTACTATCGCAATTTATCAGAATATAAAACTCACTCAATAATCATAGTACAAATAATACATACTAGAATTATTATAATACAGACTATAATTTATGGCCGTAATACTTTTCTTTAAACCCTTGCACGAAAAAAATATGTGGTAAAATTTTCGTAGTGTAAAGTAATGCCTTTTTTTTTTTTTAATTATAACTCGACATTTGAACCATTAATTTAGTAATTTTTTCTGTTCATATGATAACGGTTAACCGGAAATTCTTGTTATATGTGGATATTATATTTCTTATTTTCTCATATTTAGTAAGAAATGCACAACTGAAACGTAAATGTAACAGAATATATGGTTTGTATGCCCTGCTCTACTGTATCTAGATAAAATTACCACATTTAAAAATGTTATCTCATATTATAAAGTTTTATATTATTGTTAATTTCACAAAAGTCATTATCAAAGAGCTTCAGTAAAAATTGCCTATCTTCTCAGCGCTCCCATAGAGTTAGAAACACGTTAACTTTGAGAATATTCTGGTAATTTGCAATCCCGTTCATAAATATTGTGAAAAGTCCAATTTTTCATGTTAAAACAACTTTTTATTAATTTCAGAATAAAATATACTATTATCTATGCATTAAGATTCATGATGCTATATACTCTTATTTAACGTGATGTTATTTTTTTCTATAAACCATCATGGCACATTTTAAAATGTTAATTTAGTAAGTATAATTGAAGTTTTTTTTTTCATGTTTATTGTTTCTTTTTTGTCTTATCTTTACAAGTACCATTGCAAATAAAGTATTTAAGCAAATATTTATTTCAGCATGTGCGTTATACACCCATATTTATTTAATTCCATGAAAAGATTTTTTAAATGAGAATTTAATATACACAAAGAAATTTAATAACCCTTTACTTCATAATAATTAAGTTCTTTATCAAATTATTTAAATTTTCGTTCCATTGATGAGTATTTTCATTTAGTTTCAAAATACAGATTATCATGCAAAATGCTCATTCGATCTATGATCCCAAACTCTCTTCAATAAATATGTACATTTTTTTTAAATTAGTGAAATAATACACAATTGGTAGATATAACAAAACATCTGTATTTCCATCAAAATTTTCGATTGATGAAGTAACATACTATGAGTTTCTACTTACCCTTTCCAGAAGAAAAGTCAAAACAAAATACTGTCACAACTACTAAATAAATTAGTCCTTCTCTCATATCTGCAAGTTTTAGTCCATTAAACTTGAGATCAATTTCCTCAACAGCAATATACAATATCCATTTTAAAAATAAGCAAAAATAATCTGTAATCGTATTTGCAATTTTCCTGATACACTGCCAAACTACTCATCGCATAGACAAATCAATAAAAAATTAATTCAAAATGAATTTTTGAAACAAAAAAATTAATATTTATTATTCAAGATTACTCCGTCAAAAATATTAAAAGATTCCATAAAAGTAAAAACCACTTTTCTCACAAAGTCTCAGAAAAAAACTAGGTTTTAAAAAAAGAAAGCGATTAAAAGTTTTTGCGGGGTTCAGTTTTCTGAATAGTTCATAATTCATTGCATTGATTTCTTTCCAAGTAGTGGCAACCGTTCTTTTCTTCGAAAAGTAACTGAATAGATCCTGCTAAAGCAAAGAGATGCTAATGCCACGAGTTAGGTTGAAAGACTGAATTCAGAGGATAAAAGGATTTTAGCGTATGCAGCGCCTCCATCGGTGGACAGGTGCTGTATACTTGTATAAAATGGACGTGAAAATCATTGTTCTTCTGCTTAAGAGTTATTTTCTCTCAAACATGAGAATGAGAGCAATTCATTTAGATTATGGTGAAGTCGCATTTCTATTTACTTTGTGAGAGTTTTATGTTCTTATAAATTATGATTGAAAACATAAATAAATTGGTTTTAGTTTATGGTGTGTGTATATAATAATTTATTACATTTCTTAAAAATTCCTTACACCCCTAAAATGTAATAAATAATTAGTTTTAGGGGATGGAACATTTTAGTTAAATAGTTTATCAACGCCCAGATTTGTTTGGAATATTTACAATCTATTATAAACACATAGGAAGCAAACAATAATAAATATATAATTTTTAAATAAGTAAATAATCAGTATAATTACAGAATAATAAATAATTATTACATTTGGTATAGTAAAATTAAGTTAAATTAGCACAATTTGTATGATAACAAGTATATAATTAGTATAATAAATAATTATTAGAGTTAGTGTTGTAAAATTTAATGAAATAGTAAGCAATACTTGTATAATAATAGGAATATAAATATAAAAATAAATAATTAATACATATAGCATATAAAATTTATTTAAATAGTGGGTATAATTTGTATATAATTAGAAAATTATATACCTTTAGTATTGTAAAAAGTCAAATAATTAGTAAAATTTGAATAAAAATAAGTATAGAATAATCTATGGTTAGTACAGTTAGCCTTATAAAATTAAATTGAACACTTAGTATGTATAGAATTAAATAAGAGTGTACCAATCAAATTGTTTAACAAATAATACTTGTTTAACTGAAATAGATATTTTTATATTAGATTTCAAACTTGTTTTTAAACTGTTTAAATTTGGTTTTAGATAATATGTATTTAATTAAAATCAAGACGTTAAGGTATATTTTTTTTCTTAATTTGTGATATGTATGGTTTATTTATGAAACATCATGTACGAAAACAATATATACGATTAAAAAAACGATGTAATCACATAAGATTTACAAGACATAACTCAATATTTGCACACTTACTATGCTACATAAAGCAGTTACTAAACATTACTAAATAAAGTTAATTATTAAGAACTTAGGGTTCAAAATTTAAAAATTTAGAGTTGCTAGTTGTCGGTAGAATTATATTCTGGACAATACTCAAATTTGAAGAAAAATTTCGTAAAAAAAATTGACTTTTTTTCTCTATTGGATCCAAATAAATTCGTAAAATTATGTCTCCCATTTACATAAATCATTTTTAAAATATTTTTTTATTAGATTTCATTCGTTTTTTAATTAGCTTTTCTTAACTGTTAAATTAGCTAAAAGCGGAAAGGGAACAATAAAGAATACAACAAAAGATATGAAAATATTTCGCTGATTTATGCAATGTGCTTTTTTTTTCTTTTTACAAATGCTTATTTATAAAGAATATTGGTAGAAAAAATTGACAAATTACTATTTCAATGTGCAATCATGTACTATTTCAATGTTTGGGAATCAATAAATTGAATATATATTCATAAATACAAACAGAACTATAAGAATATAGTGAAAAAGAAGAGGGCCTTAACAGCAATGTATCAGATTTAGACGAAACTTGGAGTTGCAGCAGTTACCTTGATGCTTCATAAAATAGTATCTGTTTTAAAAAGAAGTGCAAAAATATTTTCCAGCATAACGGACTAGATACAATCAACAGAAATGTTTTTAGCGCATTCGAAATCAAAATCAAACAATGATTAAGGACTTTTACTTTTAAATTAATATTATACTTTACAAAGCAAATAAAAATGTCTTTCGCATTGTATACACTTTAATGAAGGATTTAATCTAGTAATAAGAAATATATATAATTATATCCTTTATTGTCCTTTGTAAATTTCATATTGTTTAATTTCTTAAATGTTATAAAACTGCAATCATCTTCTTTTATGAAACTCTGTAAAAGCTTTCGTAAGGCTGTACATTACATAAAACAAATATTTTTTGACACCAATTAATTTAGTTTTAGGAACAATTTAAGTATTACACTCGAAAAACTTTACATAAGAGTCCGAGACATCAACTAAAAAAATTAATATCTCCTCAAAAATACTGAGCCTTAAGGACAAGTTGATGATTGTATAGCTTACTTATGTTTAAAGCATTTCCTTAAAAATAGAGAATTTCCTGATAGTACAATGTAACTCACGATTGATTTCCAATTTCCAAGTACTTCAACAGTTTTCTCAAACTAATTACTATCGCAACTTCAGTTTTACTTTACAGAAAATCATGGTACTTACATGAATACTAAGTTTAAGCCTTCACGCCGGTCCAAAATTTAAAGGAAAATGACTATCATAAATAAGCGTTCTGGTTCGGTTTTGTAGAACTCTATTAGCAGGTTGTACTTTCAGCTAAGCTTCGTGGATAACACGCTTCATGAGTTATTCAACATATGGTAAAGTAATTTTCGCTATCACTACTTACAAACTGGTGATATTTCTCTCAACTTATCTTCCTTTGATTTTTAATGAATAAATCTTAGACGTTTAGTGTTGTATTTTTAAAGCATGTTTCAAGTAAAAACACAAACATAGCGATTATTCTTTGACAAACCGCTCAAAGCATCATAAATATTCCGTTATTGTAAATTTTTATTCAAGAACTCTGTCTTCAGTTATGTATTTCTATAACCTTCAGCTTACTTTAATTTCAAATTTCTCTACTTCTTAAGTTTTTAATTAAATTCTTTTGTAACTCTACTTAAAATTTAAAAAAAACAATCAATTTTAATTATTTTTTTTTAACTTCAAATTTATGTTAACGTTTTAGGTTAAGCGTTAAGTATTTATTTAAAACAGTTATACGTAAAGTATTTGCTTAGATAAATTTGGTTGGGTTCTCTTGAGTAATAATTTAAGTATGGTTAAATAATTAGTTATACGTGAGGTATTTAGAATAATTTTGTATTTTTATAGAAACAAAAAGGTTAGTGGCGAGGCTTAGCCAATTATTTAGCTTTAATTTTGATCATTTCCAAAATGGCTGTAGAAGTTTTAAACAATAACGGCGCTATGGTTCCGCGCACTTTCATGCTATTTAGTGGTGACCGAGCTTACCTTTTTTGAGCTATGGTATAAATAGCACACGATACGCAGTTATGACTCAAGAGATGCGTGATGGATACAGCACTAAATAAAGCAAGATACAGAAAGAGATACAGCACAAAGGCACAGCAGTAGTGGAGTATTAGGTTTAGTTCTCTGTATATTATCTCATGACAAAGATGCTAATAATAATAATCGTTTACTAGTAGGATACAGAAGCATGTCTAATGTGGTTTTTGTGAACTAATAGCTTTCGGTCAAATTTATTCTTTTGTATTTAAGATTTGTCAAAACGGAGTGCTATATAAGAAATTTAGTGAAGGGGAAAGTCTCGTATCTGGATTACGTTTTACTAATTTGCCTGAGTTTTTAATAAATATTTTGACGTTTACCAACGCTTCGAAAACGAGTTTATTCCAGTGCTTGCGTCACTAATTGATATCACTCCTTTTTCCGTATAAACTGTTGAAAGACGAAAATACTGTCTATCTGGAACTGACGCAATAAAGAAAAAACAGCTGAAAGATTCCATCATCAAATTTAAGCAACGTAAGTCAGCAGCTCATTATATTGCTGTCATAACTGATCAGCGAAAAATAAAAGAACCTCATAATAATGCAGTCATGAATTTCATTAAAATAATCCAGCTGTTCAACGCATTACAGCTGGCTTAGACATGACTTACAACGGTCATGACGCTGCAGTGGCTAAATACCACGAAAATAATAGAAAGTTTCATGGAGAAGTTGTTTCTACGTATGAAAATAAATGCACTGTTAACTTATTTTGGCAGCCCGATGCAAACTTGCAAATTTTTTTACTAAGTACTGTCTTAAAAAATGTCTTTAAACATCATTCTTCTATAACTTTCTAAAATTACCATATTTTAAATATAAAAACATTAAAAAAATCAGCAAATGATTAAAGATACATTTGACGAAAGGTAACTATTGTTTTATTTTTTATAAAATTTACAAAACAATTTTGAATCTTCTAGAAATTAATCAGAAAGAAGCGGTTGAGTATTATTATCTAGTTAATAAATATCTATCTCTATTGCAGAGCTTTTGCTTTTCTCTTTGAAAAGCGTAGCAATATTAAAGCTAATTTTAAGAAAATTAAATTTTGTTCCACTGACAGAAACTTCAAAAATAAACTCTAATTCGAATTTATAATCATACCTTGTTTGCTTAATATTGTACAATATGTAACAGTAGAATCAATACCTACGTATACATACAAACGAATCAATACATAAAGACTTTGAGTTTTATCATTTCTTTGAATAAAGAACTGGATATATCGTTTTTATTCATAAAAAATAAAGCTGAATATCTTTCTCATATGCATAAAAAATGTCAAAGAAAGATGAATGGCTCGTATACATTTTTATAAGTAAAATATCTTCTTGCGGGACATGGATGTAAAGATATTTTAGCCGTCTCTCCCTTTGTAAATGAAACGAAAAAAGGGAAGTCAGTTCTGTATCTACTGTATATCAAACTGACAGTTGGCATGGATTACACCATATTTGCAAAACAAATGAAGCGATACGTGCTTTCACATAGGTAAAATAAATGGTGAAATAGATATGGGAAAAAGACGATTGGAAAAGCAAAGGAAACGAACGCCATCTATTCAAATGACTGATATGCAAAATGACATTGTTGTAAAATCTCGACTTTGAAGAAAAACCATGATATTACGATGAAGTAGAATACTGATATAAATTTCCAAAATTTTCATATCTTTCATTTTGACACTTTTTACATTGCCTTTTTTCCACGAGGAATGATGAAAAGAATGTTCATTAATAAAATTTGGAATAGCATATCGATGTTTGCTTTTAATACGTGAGTTATATGTTACTTTTTAATATCAATTTCAGTTTTTATTAAATGTTCCTTTCAGTTTTTGCTGTCTCTTTTTTACCTAAAAAATTACTTAAAACTTCTTTAATTTCGAAATATTAGTAAAAATGTTTTATCTATAAAGCGTCCAAATGTTGGTCGTTTCCTTGCTCTAATACGAGGCATGTCAAGAAAGTAAATACGGTTCCGTTCTATCCCACCTCAAAGAAAGTGATAAAGTTCTCCCAGTGCTCGCACATGTCTATGCTTTTTCGTCTTGCCATTGACACCATTATAAGTGAATTATGTTGTGTTTGCATGCATTAGAGTGTGTTCAAATTCTTTAAGACTATTTCTAGTTTCTCCGACTGAGAAATGCTTTCTGTACTACGATTTATGAGCGCTAAGAATATAGACAAGTAGTCAAATTTTCGTGTTCTAACGTAGCTACATTAATTGTTTACCAATCATAAGACCAAAATGTAAATAGTTTCCTCATAATGCTGCTTCATCTATGCTCTGAATATAAACAGGAACAGAAGCGTGCGGAGAGGTTTTTCCTTTGCCAAATATACCAAAAGCACAGCTCGGTACGTAACAGAACCTGCTGAACTCCCATCCTAGTTTCGGAGATCATTTTAACGATGAAGCACACATAAACCTTCAAACCCTAACAGTTAAAATGCTCAGCCTCATCCGCGTTGCGATTTAAACTAGCTGAAATTCATTGTTAACCTGTTGAGAGATATGGTGATGATGGAATATAGAGAGAGTGGGTTCAGCAGTTCTGTGATGGATGCACCAATATTCATGACGAAGGATAGGGTTGAGGGTCGACTGATGACAACGATGGTTTGGTTGCAAAAGTAAAGGAGAAAATTCAAGAACACAGGTGTTAAGAACACTTTGTTTTACATTAAAAATGCTTTGGGATGACTTTCCATCAATTCAGAAAAACAGTTTTTCATGAGAAAGTTATAAATCGCTTAAATAATTGTTCTCTTACTGGGTTTTGCGAGATCCTGCATTTTAGAGGGTTTTAAAAATTTGGTTTCTCTTATTGAAAAATGCCTAAACAATGGTGGTAACAATTTTGAAAAATACTGTTTCGTGCAAAAATAATTTTTCTGGCGAAAAAATATTTCAGTTTTTCCAAAACAGTACTTACAGCCCGGACAAGTTTTGAACTTATTATAAGCTAAATATATTAAACAATTAACATTTCGACAAAAAAAATTGATTTCACTTGATACTCGATTCTAGTGATACTTCTGAGCAGCATAACTGGTATGAAATTCACTCCAAAAAATTTTTTGTTCCTAAAAACGGTAAGATCTGTTTTGAGAAATTATGACTGATGCTGCGAAAGATGATTAGCTACAATGATAACTAATCTGGTTTTCTCAGGATTTCATTAAAATATTTATGAATTTAAAATGCTTTCTCGGAGTAAAATTTGAAAAAAATAACATTTTCTTTATACACTAATATAATGCATCATGAATCATTTAAAAAGTTAATTTTTAATGATTCAAAAATTCGAGCTAAAAATGTACTCGAATTTTTAGATAGTGGTGTTATATTTTCAAATTAAATGCACTTACTCAAAAAATCTAAACGAAATATTGATAAACTGTTTGGTATATTTTAACACCTACGCCAGTGTTTTCCAAAATGTGGTACGCGTACCCGCAGGGGTATGGGAACAGTTTAACTGGGGCGCGCGTTCTCATGAGAAATATCTTGCAACAAACGAAAATTTCAAAAAATTTTATTTGAAAACAAAGCTAGCCATGAAATTTATGATTACGTATTTTTCTATTGGGTAATTTTTTGCTGAGTTAACAGTTAATAATTAGTGGTGTCAACAGCTAGTTGTGATTTTTAACTTCTTTGCAATTTTTTTATATTAGAAAATATATTCATTTTTTTATTAGTGGTACACAGCGTTACGAAAAATTTAGAAAGGGTGCACCAAAGTCATAAGTTTGGGAAACACTGCCCTACTCTGTCAATAAAGTAGTAAGCCAATAACCCATAGAAACCCATGCTGACCGGCAGCATGCATATTAAAATATGGATCTAGATATAATTGCTACTTTTTGCACTCGCACACCTACGAGAAGCACTAAAAAAAATTTAATATCTTATTTGTATTGTATTGTTTTTTGAATCTTGCTTAGACATTTTACAATATGTGCAATGGCTACAATTTCCTGTATAATGCACCAAACAAAAACGGACCCCCTAAATAACTTTTGATCTAATGATCGGATTTTCATCTTCAAGGAATCAATCTTAATGGCTCGAGGGGGTTACTTCAAATATGCTAATCAATAAGTGCAGTCATAATTTGAGTTACGGAATTAGGCACAAAAAATGCTCTCTGATTAAACATACCATTTTTTCAATGGATTTGGGTTTTTGACCCAAAAATGTAGGCAGTAGCCACAATCTGGGAAATATGGTCCGGATAGTTTGGTCAGGAAATCGTTTCAAAGTCTGGACCCCTTAATCTTAATTTTACTTCTTGCGTATTTCGACATATTTCGAGAACTTTCCAAGCAAAATGAAAGATTTTTGCACACAGTTATAAAATTCGTCCAGTCAAAGATCGTTCCTTGCAAAAACTACATTTTAGTAAATATTTATTATATTTAATAGACGGAGAAACCTTTTCAGTTGCATAATTTAGTACACCATTTTAACGTATTTAATTTTACGTGGCAAAATCCAAAATTTGATTGAAATAGGCTGAATAGTTCCTAAGTAGTTGAATTTTATAATTACATTTCTTTTTTAAATTATATTTCCCAGAAACTATTCGACCGATTTCGCTCAAATTTTGTATTTTGCCGTATTAATTTATAAACTTTAAAATCGTGTAAGAAATTGTAACAATTAAAAACTAATTAAGTAGCACATTTGAGGTCACTCTTTCAAACCATGCCAAATGAGTCCCAGTACAGGAAGGTCCGATTATTAGATCAAAAGATATTCAGGGTGGTCAGTTTCTTTTTTTTTCTTTTTCTTGGCTACTGCATATCTATTCTTATATCCAAGATGTAAACTTTATAGCTTAAATAGCACACCTTAAACATGTAAAAATTTATTGCTAGCAATAATTTACTTTTCCAATTTAGACATGAAGCCTATTCTTCGAGAAAAAAACTCTTTTCATGGATTTCCTACCTTCTAAATATTGACAATAAGTAAAGCCCACGCGACAGTCATAAAGTTTTCTGCAGAAAAAGTTTAATCGATGACGTTACAATTTTTATTTAAATGGGTGTAAATATTTGCATACTTTTCAATTTACGCATCAATCGACGGTTATTAAATTATCTGTTAAAAACTATTTTTTTCCCCAATTTTCGTTTTTAAAAGGTAAATATTCTGGTTAATTGAGTTACGTAAAAGGATTGTAAAGGCTTGAAATAAAATGTACCAGAAAAATATTACAGAGTTACGTATGATGGAAAATGAAATGATATTCAATTTCGTTCATGGTTTCAACCAGATGAAATGGAGATTTAAAATTATAAACAGAAATGACGTTTTATTGTATTTTTTACTAACAGGATTTGTGTATAGGATACAGATGTTTTATCAGTATGGATTATTTTTCTTATTTCAGTATGAAATACAGAATATTTGTTTGAAATTTGCTGGAGTCTAAGATAATAAAAAGTAAACTTTGAGACCCAGAATTTATTTCAGGAAGAGATGTTACAAAAAAAGATTTTTATGAAAATTAGAAAATTAGATTTAAGGACAAATATAAAAACAGAAAGAAATGAAAATATTAAATAAACCTGACTTTTGATCGTTTCGGTAACTTAACCATTTAGACATTATTTTCCATATTGTGCCTACCATATTATGTATGCGAGATCAAAAAAGGAAGTATAAAAAAAACTCTAAATATGCAAGCTTTTTGAAGGGCTATATTAGTTGGTTTAAAGTAATGTATTAAATGGCTTAAATTTAAGAAATTTTTTTCAGATACGAGCTATAGTAATATGTATAAAAAGAGAAGGTGCCTAATATGGGACTCTCGGTATATCAGCATATTATGGGACTCTCGGTATATCAACATATTATGAGACTCTCGGTATATCAACATATCATAGCACATTGTGCAGCTCTAGTGCGACGTAAGTGAAGAAATCAATCAATCAAAACAAATCAATATCAACATATTAAGACAAAATCTGTCTAAAATGCACGAGAATCCAATGTAAAGACCATGGAAAAACACAAGACCTTCAATTGGCTGTGGTGCTTGAATGGAATGTGTTTGTAAAAATTATTTTGCTTTTGCTTTATTTCATATATCCTTAAAGTATTGCTTTTTTATCAAAATTTGTATGGATCAGCCGTGGTGGCTCAGGGGATAGAGCGTTCGCAACCCGAAAAGGTGATCCAGGTTCAAATCCTAGAGGTGGCTAGTGGATACAAATTCTGTTCCCGGTTGCCACCGACTACAGAACTGACATAAAATATCCTCAGAGGTAGAGGAATCATGGGTGGAATCCCCTTGGCATCGGGCTAACTGTGAGAGGTTTTTGTTCTTTTCGTCTTCATGTAACGCAAATGTGGGTAAATTCCATCGAAAAGTACTCCACGAAGGCTAGTTCTCCTCATTGTTTGATCAAGGAGATCCCTTGTCTTCTGAGTTGAGTTCGAAATAACAGTACTGCGGAGTTCAACGTTGGCAGTCGTAACCTTAAAATTGGATCGGCTGTTCAACAAAGGTAATGAAATAAAATAAAACGCGAATGTATAATTTGTTAAACGTCATAGATTCATTTTGTTATACCATGAAAAGAAACTTGGATCAATTATTATAATAACTAATGTATGTATATTATAATAAATGGAATATACAATAGTGCAATTTGATACTATCTTGGTACTACCCTATATAAAGACAAACTTTTTAGATTTGGCAGATTTTTGTTGCATTTTTATCTCTTGACATAGTACTGTGGTGCTCTTGATTTTTCTAAATTTAACCAATCACTTAAGACTAACACCATTCACATGTTTCTTTGATATAAAAGTAATGGAATTAATATTGTAACGTTTAAATCTTATTTTTAAAAAAAAGTTTTTATCATATTTTGACATTTTCATCTAACCGTAAGTGATAATATTTTTTAAGTAGCTTTATTATTCACGAAGCTTAACATTCACAGTTCACATTACATTACTTTTCTTACATTTAGATTCCTATTCAATATCATGAAAGCAATTCTTTAGTCTAGAACTAAATGTGGAGGAGCGATCTTTAATTGCATTTCACCGAGAAGAAAAATAAACGTCGACAATCTGCTCAATCCATAATCAGTAAAAGTGTGTCTAGAATAATAGAGGTATTGAAGTGAAACTCTTCCGGTTCTTTGTCTTAGAGAAAAATCTTTTTAAAGCATCCTTTACGCGTCGGAAAAGCTCAGAGTACTTCCTTTGCTTCGCCGTGTAGGGTTCATACAGTTAAAAGTGAAAAAAAAAACTTAACTGAACGATATGGGGTTTCTTAAAAAAATACATTCTATTGTCTTAGTCACGTCTTCTATTGTTATGCTTGGCCAAATACTTTTCAAGGTAATAAATGAATAAAGGATTTTATTTTTCTTGAGTGAATAGAGAATTTTATGTAAAGCATAGATTGAGTTTTTTTTTTATAAATAATCTTTCTTTCTTATTGTATAAGGATTTCAATAAATATATTTTAGAAGTATTCAGAATTTCTTGAAAAATATTAAATCAAATTAGTTGCAACATGATTTTATTTTCTTAGTAATAAAATTAAATTAATTAGATATATGAGAACAAATAACGTCTATCAAAAGTGCAAAAAAAGTATTTTATCGAATTATTTTTGCTTAGATGTTATTGTTTCGTTATTTATCAATTTAAATTCTGCTTTTAAATGTTATAAATGAATGTATTGATATTGGCATAAGTACAATTTTTAGCATACTGCATTCATTAACATAAATATACTTTGCATATTCTGCCTTACTCATTAGTTCCTATATTTTTTTTAGTTTTATTATTCTATGCGCGTTATTAGAAAAAACATTAGTCATGATAAACGAAAATATTTTTTTAATAATAAATATATAATTTATGAGCTGTTTTACTGGGATCATATTTTATCGAAACTATATAAAAGTTCTTCTTTAATTGGTTTTGCTTCTCTAACTTAATTTCCTTTTTCTTCGCATATATATATATATATATATATATATATATATATAACAAAATAAATAAATACAAGAAAACACGATGAAAGTTAAGAAAAACAATAAGTTTCACTTATTGCGCATAAGCTGAAAGTAAACAGAACTCATTAGATAAGTTCAAAATGAAGATAAAACAAAGGAAAATTACAGACATATGATGAAGGGGGAGGGGAAATAATAATGAAAAAAAATAGCAAGCAACTGATTAAAAAAAAAAAACTCTATTGTATTAATATATTTTGCTTTGGCTATATTGATGCAATATCAGAAAGCATTTTCTTTTTGCGGATATAATCGTGTGGGCTGATGAGAAGATTATATCTTTTATTTTCCGTTTAAAAAAAAGAAAAAAAATGTTTGTTTTTTTTTAAAATCAGTTGTTTGTTATTTTTTTTCACTATTATTTCCACCCTTTTTTTCATAAGTCTATAAGTTTCCTTTGTTTTACCTTCATTTTGAACTTATATATATATATATATATATATATATNTGTATATATATATATATGTATATATATATATAACAAAGGAATTTTTTAAGTACTAAAGAGGTTTCTTAATGTTATATATTGATAAGCTAAAAACTAAAAATCTTATTTTAAAACCTAAATAAAAGGTTTCAAAAATAGTAGAATAGCGACTTTTGTTGAATGCAAATTTAGTTCTGTTACATACATGTATAAAACAGAGTAAAATATAAATATTTATAAAACAAACATAGGGACTTTTTAGTAATAATTGATTAAACAAAAATGCGTACAAAACATGTACGAATTATATGTATATAGGTCCAAGGTAGTGTTTTGTTGGATTATGTGAAACACTTGGGAAACTCAAGTTTCAAATAAATATCGAAATATTAACCAAAATTACTAAGATTATTAAAAAATTTGAATGGTTTCAAACAGTTAGATGTTAAAGATGTCCAATGCACTAATGTAATGATGAAATATTCTTTGTTAATACTGAGTACACATTTTGTCTCATGTCTTAAGTTGCCATCATATGTCTAACTTTGTACAACAAAATGGTTCGGAGTCTGACTTATCCTTTGAATAATGTCTAATCTCTATTTCTGAATTCATTCATGCACAATCTGAGAAAATTGAAAATAATTCTGATGCATTAAATCACTTTAAAAGGATTAAATATTAAGCTGGTATTTGCGTCTTGAAGACCATTAATTTCTAGAAAATAGACTACTCTATGCATTTTTCAAACAGCATTAATTACTAAATGCTTTTGATTCAGTGAAAATCTGTTCAACGAGAGATTGAATGATTTATGAAATTAATGCCATGCAGATTAGCGTAATTTCAAATGGGAAAGGTGATTGCAAGTATTTAGAGCATTATAAATTTTGGCATTAATTTAAAAGCGTTGTACGTGATTATATCATTACAGCAATAGAAATTATTTGTAATTAACCTACAAATTTTATTTGATATGATAATATCTTAATGCACGAAATATAATAATATAATTATTAGAAATAAGTATTGGGAGAATAAAATTAAATAAATGATGGATTACATGCCTAGGATTTACTATAATAATATTTATTATGTAATTATTATTATAAATATTTTAAATATTTTAGTCAGAAATGTTATAAGCACTTTCTATTATAAACTAAAGGTAAGTTACAACTTAGATGACGATCAGTTGATACAGAGATGCCAAATGCTCCGGGAGCGCCATAGTAACTTAAAAAAACGGTGAACAACTACAAGCTGAAATTTCCACATATTTACCAAATTTTGTTTACTTTTTAAACGGTGTAGCGTGAACTAACTGTTATAAAATAGCGAGTTATATAAGCCTTTGAAATATTTAGAAATAGTGGAGGATAAAACCCTAATAAATTGAATTTATTAAACCAAGAATCACACATTAATAAACTATCACTCGAAAATATTTATTTACTGTCCGGAGCAAGTAGGCATTTCTGTTAATATCGTGTAAGAGGAAGTCATGTAGAAGTTAATAAACTCATGTAAGCAAATCTATATTTTATCTGATAAGTTTTATTATATTTTTTTAAAAAAATGCATAGTTGTTATTCCATAATTTCCGTGTTTTATTCTTTCATGGCTGCCAATAATTTTCTTGACCATGATTGCTTTAAAACATCATATTAAATCTAAATTCTATACCACCAATCGTAGATTCTTCAGTAGGCATACTCGTTCACTCTTATACGTGCAAGGACAAAAGGAGTTTCCTGTGTGCCCAAGTGTAATGCACACCAATCTACTCCAGACCATTTGCTCTCCTGTCCAGAACATTTGTTCTCCTGTTTGCTCTCCTGTTAGTATTAGAGAGAGAAGAGTTATATCTTTTAAAATCCTGTGCTGGTTCATGATTTTCTGTGTATGGATGATCTTCTGGACTTGATCTAGCTAAGGACAGAATCAAGTGGAACAAGAAACAACAACACATATTAAATCCTTAAAGTCTGAAGTGCCGCGACTTTTGCCATGGAACTGACGGGAGATTAGAATCCTAATATTTATGCAGCAGTAGCATTGATCAAAGAAAGTATAAGTAATCAGGGTGTTATTGTTAATTAAGCCCTAATTAGTTCATCTATAACGTTAGTTAAAGTAATTTTGTCTGCTCCCATGGAATATCAAAAATTTTAATGCATTCGGTGTAAGACGAATAGGATATATTATCTCGGACGTTTTAATAGGATATTAAAGTTATTTGATCCACAGTATCTAAAGTCAAATAAGAAATTTACTTTCAAGCATAAAAAGTATGCGCAACGCATTGGCAAACTTTATCTTTTTACTGACCAATGCCAACTACTTTTTAGAGAGTAGTGAGTGTTGCCTGATTATTGTCACTGTGTGAAGTAACATAAAAACCATTATGGGATCCACAGAAAATAATTTTTAAAGATCGTACAACCATCCTTGATTGGTTTAGCCAGCAGAAGACCAACTACGGTGCTTTAATATAAACAGAATCATTGTCTACAGCATTTATCCTAAGAACAAGAATCTATCGGTGAATCGTAAATTGCAAGAAACAAGTTGCTTGAGCAGGTGACAAAAGATTCTAATTGGTAAGGGCTGATGGTAAGGTTCTACTGTTGTTCAAATCCTACGATGCCATTGAGTATAATTGTTAGCAAATGGCTATTTAAGCTAGTGGTGAATTGATAAATATGTTAGCAATATTTCACAACACCAATATTTTCCTCTGTTGAAAATCGAACAATTATTGCATCGATCTGCAATTTTCTTGCAACTTGAAAATCACCTAACATGTACTTCACATAACTTAGTAAGAATAGAATTTTGATACATAATAGAGGCTATTAACATTTTTGCTATTACGGGACTGCTACCAAGTC
This sequence comes from Parasteatoda tepidariorum, assembly GCF_043381705.1. NCBI lineage: Eukaryota > Metazoa > Arthropoda > Arachnida > Araneae > Theridiidae > Parasteatoda > Parasteatoda tepidariorum. The sequence goes on from NC_092206.1 coordinate 42,716,475, forward strand.
TGCATGGTTCAATACATCTTTCCATAGCTTTAAAAATGTCTGATTTCTTCTTTTCATTTTTGAACAAGGCTTCCTTAACCACTATTAACGGATAAAATCTTTTTAAACAGTTGTCATTTATTTTTAAAAAAAATATACGATAGAATTATTTAAATTTAATTTTTACTTATAAATTAAGGACTAAAATGGACTTAAGTTCATAAAAGAAATTATTTCAGGAAAGGCGAAATACGAAAATCACTCGCATCTGGTACTTAGAGAGTCTCACTCCTTCGAGTTCGGAGTCAGCAACAATTTACATATTAACCAAACTTCTTTACGTTCAGTTTTTAATTTCCTTCTTAATATTATTTATTTTATAGACAGTGGGAAACAGTCGACTCAATTCTAAGTTTACGACTCCAATGTATACCTCCGAAGCCTTGTAATTTTGAAATCAATTTGCTTTCATGGAGGACTTTTTGAGGGAACTAACCCACATTTGCGTTACATGTTGAGAAAAACCACAAAAACCTCCAATGGCTAGCCTGACAGCAAGGGGACTGTAACCCGTGATCCAGCAACCACTGAGGATATTTTAAGTAAGCACTGTGGTTGGTGCCAGATGGGTGAAAACCACGAAAACCTTCTTCGGTTAGCCTGACAGCAAGGGAACTGTAACCCATGATCCATCAACCACTGAAGATATTTTATGTCAGCATTGTGGTCGCTGCGAGTATGGGTGTGGAATTCATATTGACCAGTCACAGCTGGTATTCGAATAAGGTTCATCTGATTGGGAGGCGAGTGCTCTATCCTCTGAATTACCAATGCTCTCTTAATATTATAGTTATTTCTAACGTAAATTATTCGTTAATTATACCGTTGTTTTTAGCACTTGTATGGTGTTAATTTTATCGTAGGTTAGAAATAATTCCGGGCTTCTTATCACTGAGCGCTAATGGCTCTTAGAATGTTCTCCACTACACTGACCATGGCACATTCAACCAGCACAATCTTTTGACTAATTTTTGAACTATTGCTGCTGGAGCTCAAACATTGCGCGTTCACCGTTTAAATAAGCTTCCTTCAGGACATTTTTCCTCAAAAAAGGAAAATGATATTCAACTTTGTTCGGAAATTATCTTCAACTTCGTACTTAAATCTTCTTTTTTTCCATTTCTAGTATTCAGTTATGTAGTGATAGATTATTTAGTGAAAACAATGTTATAATCGATAATATTTTGGCTTAAGTTTTTGTTGTGGAATTGAGTTTCTGAAATAAAAGAAATCAGAGGAATCATCATCACCATAGGGTAATTATAAAAATATTTTTTTTTTATCAAAAATATAATTTTTAATAAATGCATAATGACAGAAAAGGTATTGTCAATGCTGGTATAAAAGGCCTTTCAAGCATTCTAAATATATTTGAAACTTCCCGACCATGAGATCATATAATAGCTGAAATATTTCCTGCTTACTTTAATCCTTTAGAAATAAATGCTTTTTTTTCAGTTCGGCAACTCCCAAAAGAAAATAAAAAATTTTTATATGTTGATAAATGATCAATCAAAAAATAATGCATGTTGTTTAATTAATTTTCAGGCTATGTATATCAAATAATATAATTTTTAATTTATAATATCACTAACACGAATTATAAACATTTTATTATTCATTTGAAATAGGTCATTCCATTATTAAAATTTTTTATAGACTATGATCAATCATTCAGAAAACACAAGTTAATATGCCATAAATAGTTTCAACTATCATTCTAATATTGGCGTAATTTCTAGTTAATGTCCATATTCATTAGCGTCGAAATGAAAGAATTTAATTCATTTTCTTCTTCTAACGAAAGCAATTTCATTGCAATGAAAAAAATATTTTAAAATCTTTCAAAAAATTTAAATGAAGTTTCATAAAAAATAATTATGACTTTTTACCAAAATTTATCCTCCATAAATGTATAAGAAAATACATTTTTTTAATCATTATCGTCCGTAACTTCACATTTTACACATTTATTGCTTTTAGTTTGTATTTTAATGAGATGGTTTGTATTTTTATGACAAAATAAATTTTCTGTTTTAATAATGGCAATTTTTTATATCCTTTTTTTTTCATCCTATGGAAAGAATTAATTTATGTTTAATGTTATAATAATACTAATTTGAAGGGCTACTAATATACTCGTATTTTAAGCAAGCATTAAATGTTTTTGCTAACTCAGCACTAAATCCTTCCATTTTTTTAATTCTGGTATTTCTTAAAATAAAATAACTTATAAAAATAAAATTTCCTCATTTCATTATAGACTGTATCACCGGTTGTCCAGTCGTTCAAATATGTTCGTTTTTTATTCTCCAGAACACCGCAAAGTCTTTTCTTATGCAAAAAGAATTTATTCTTCAATAAAAATATTTTTTTAATTTAATTCCAAACTTTCCTTTTCTTAAAAATAAAAAAAAATCATTGATGAAATATTTATTCGAAATTTAAAACAAATGCATGAAAAATAAGTATTCATTTCCTAAAGCTTAAACATATTTCTTATATCATTGATTTAATGGAATAATTTTTGAATTTAACAAAATTAAATAGTAGTAACTTTTTTCAACGGTATTAAAAAGCAATAAGAAAACTGGAATGCGCATTTAGTTTTCATGTACAGCGAAAGTAAAGGAGATAGATTTTTAAAAAAACCAAAGCGGAACCGGTTTATAAAGGTCACAGGTTAAATTCATTGAAAACTCCACAAAATTCAGTAGCATGTCTATGTGAAAATGAGGAGTGGTAAGACAAAGAGAAAGCTTCAATATTTATACTTAGACGAATGAAATAAAGACATTAATGTAATTTTTACTATAAGTCAAATGAGGCAATCCAAAAGACGATAGATTTAGAATTTCAAGGATCTTATGAAACAGATTACACTTTGAACTTGTGATCATATTAATTAATACAAAAGAAGTAAAAATTTTTCCGTAACTAAAGTCCGCAACAAGCTTTGACACCAATAGTTTTGAAGGTGTTGTGTGTTCATTTCTTCCAATTATCTGATATTTAAATGCAATATTCTTATAAAAAACTAAACGTAAAATAATTAAAATAGAGCAAAGCTTGCAGTAATAAAGTGCATATGAACAAGTGTATCAACATGAGCAGGCATACAAGCGTGGAGCAGTTAAGCTTATCTGGCAATGGTTCTTGAATAATTTAAATCATACCAATCATTTCTTGTAATTATTGGAAACAACTTTTTAAGTTTTATTGGTCAATGCTTTCCGTAAAATCAGAAATTTGCATTGATGAATCATAAAAGCATGTTTAAGTTGTGCCCCAATGACTTTATTTAATATATAGCTTTAAAATCCTTCTCAAAATAGAATAAAAATTTAAATACACTACCGTCATGTGGGGCTACTTTGTGCAGGATTTCGCAGTTTTTGAACTTTGACAAGTAAAAAAACTATGTTAATTCAAACTTTAATAAAATTTATCGATATTATATTCATAACTGGTGAATTTGATCAATATTGGCATTATTTGTATGTAATAATTACAAATAATAAGTCAAAACATACCTTGCACAAAGTAGCCCCCAAGCGGGGCTACTTTGTGCAACGATAGGAATTCAGATTAATAATCATGTTTTTAGTAAATTATTGATATAAAATTGTTAAAAAAGTTAACTGTTGACATTTTTAATAACAAAAACATCAAGATATGTAAAGATATTAGTTTAAAAATAATTTTCAGCGTTAAAAACCATTTTTTATAAAGAAATTTTCTCTTAAAAATAATTTTTATTTCAAAACATTTGAGTTTAAACAAAGGGAAAACATATACATTTTTGATCATTGAAATGGATGAAATTTCAAGAATAATAATTATTACATATTCATTAACATTTATAATATTGATAAATTTGAACATAACATGCTTGAATGAACATGACAGAACTTGCTCTTCAGTTTCCGTCAAAATCACCTGATGTCCTATAAAATATATTTTTTATGTGTTAAATCGTATGATTAATTCATTAGAAAAATCTTTGTAGAAGAAAAATGATAGTTTACCAGCACGTTTCACGTGTTTCTTGTGAATTTTATTAGAGATAGTATTTCTGCGGATTTTGTACTTCCGAGAAGCTTCTGCAATCGACATACCGCCAGCAACTGCTTGCAAACATTGTTGCAGATTTTCTAAAGTGTTATCACGGTAGTTTCTCGTTCCAGGTATTTTTTTCATAGCGTCTGACAATTTTTCTGTCGAAAAAAAAACGAATGAAACATTGCATTTTTTTCATTTTCCGTTTATTTGTTATTAATTTTCAAATTTTTTTTACCGCTAACATGATATAATTGTTTTTTAATACATGAATAAAAAAGTTTGCAATTATGACAATTGTTTTATCAACGTCTTTGCATTTCACAGTTGAAGTTTCCACGCACACTTTTCGACGTCCTACATTCTCGGAAAGTTGTTGACATTGGATAAACAAAACACACTCTGAGATTGATTTAAAATTCAAGAAAATGTTTGTAGTAATAGAGGAGACTTTTATCTTCAAATTCCACACATTTTTAACTTGAAAAAAAACATAATACTGAATAGCAGCACTTGAAAAGTGCCAAATTCGAATTTGCACAAAGTAGCCCTCGTTGCACAAAGTAGTCCCACATGACGGTACTAGCCGTTAAGGGGACACTGGACGTACAAAGTACAATTTTTATTCGATCATTTTCAAATTTTAACCGAATATTGTTGATCTGTGAACAATGTTAAAAAAATATAATTAATTTTAAAATTATAGCCCAAAGTATAGTTTTTAAATGTTGGTAATTCAGAAGTTCCTTAATTGTAATATTTTTGATTAAATTATTAAACAAATACGTTGCTTATGGACATATTATATTTACCGTATAGAAATAAAACGTAAATAGGGAAGGGATTTCCATTGCGTCCCCAAAAATGTCTTAAAAAAACACACTTCAATTATGCTTGTTCAATTATTTAAAAATAAAACTAAGGCATTCAGTTAATCAAATGCATTTAGAATCGAACAAGACACATCGAGGAACATCTAAACAATTTTCAATAACAATAAGAAGAAACAGGTGAGCTGGGAATTCTAAGTTCTACGAATAAGTCTGTTATAAGACAGTAATTCAGTTCTAAGAAAATTCAGTTCTAAGAACATAGAAAAATTGCATTGCGAGAAAAAGCAACTTTGTCAACGAGAACTGCATATTGATGCATGGATCTTTTCAAATACATAATCTTATAACTCGGTAAGAAAAACTCTAATTCAAACACGGTTTTATGCATAATACTTAGTAAAGTCTAACTTATTATAATATATTTAATACCAAATAATGGAGTTTTAAAGGAGTTTTCTCATTTTGAAAGTCCAGTCGATACGGAAAAGAATTTAAATCTTTCCGAATGTAACAAATTCTAACTTTTTACTAATTTGTTTTCCTTGTTAATAATTTGTCAAGCTTTTATTTTTAATCTGATTAATTAATTATGTGAGATCCATATTATGTATAACTTTTTAACTAGGCAATTAAAATAATTCTAATTACATCTAAGAATTGTAACGGGACATCCTGCTGATTGAATCTTCAGATGTTTGGTAACATACATACTTTTGAACTTCTCAACAAAATATCAATAAAATGCAAAATCAGGAATCTCAACAAAATGCAAAAGCTTACTAAAATAGAAATCAGAAATCTGAACCCATAAGATGATGAAAGGTGCACAGATTTATTTTTAATATATGCAACTTATTCGTGTAATTAACAGATACAGAGAAATCAATGTAACCATAGATAACAGATTCGACTATTATATTAAACTATAAATCCATCACAGCATCTGACGACTAATTTAGACTAGATAACTACATTGTTTCAGTTGTCAGCCATGTTAAACTATAATATTAGGTATTGGTAAACTAAACTATTAGGTATTATTTTATTTGACTATATTATTAAGCTATATAATATTACATTGCTTAAAAAAAGGTTCTTAAAAGCGAAAAATAACGCTTTCTCTAGCATTAACAATTTATTTATAGTAAGTAAAACCCAACTACTGTGGTTTTTCTAGTTTTGGTTTTTACCTTTTTAGGTCAATTTTTCGTTTGAAACTACGTTTTTTTTTTATTTCAAATTTTTTCTTTAATTTCACGTGTGATAAGTCTTGAAAATGGGAGTCTATTTTTGAAGATCTTGAAACATGTTGACTGTTATTTCATATTAGCAAGTTTTTGAAACAAATGAATTTTTTAATCTGGTAACATTTATTCATATATTAAACAAGGTGAAGTAAAAGTTGCGTGGACTAATCATTGCATCATTTCATTTGAATATTATCTTAAACTATATAATTACATACTTTGAGAATGAAATGTAAAAACATGAAACAATTCAAACTTTTATAGTCAACTAATTAGCAATGTAATAAAAAATATGCACTGAAATTAATGTTTTATTAGACTAGATATTTGCATCATTATAATTGACTAGAATTTGAATAGACTTTGTAATTGCATCATTATAACTGACTAGAATTCGACAAGACCTAATTATTTCATCCTATCAAAGTAAAATCTTAAAGATGAACTTATTTTTTATTTCTGTAATAAATGCATATAGAAATCAATTTTATATAATTATATCGTTTCATTTACTTACAAAGTTAATATTATAAATAATTAGCATGTATTTTAAGGTTTTTTTATTTATTCTAATATTATTTTGGCATATATATATATATATATATATATATATATATATATATATATATATATATATATATATATATATATATATATATATATATATATATATATATATATATATATATATATATATATATATATATATATNTATATATGAAGAGAGAGAGATGAAGAACAAATAATCTTTTTTTAAGAACAAAAGATGCCTATTGATGCCTATAATCGTGATTGAAGTGAGAGGGTTCTAGTTTATTGATTTATACACTGTGTTTTAGCATGATAATGTTCAAGAATCCTTTCAAACATTTTCTCACTGTGTGTACTTCTTGCAGTCTTACAGATATTCTACAAAAGCTTAATACTTGCCAACTGTTTGGTTCCAACATGTTTTCTTGAATTTCTTCCATGTATGAGATGGTTTGAAGAAAACAGTCATCAAGAAAAGAAATTTGATCTACTATGATCACGCAAGTACTTGAACTATACAAGTTTACTATCTATCAGTAACTTCTCTTAGTGAATAGAAATAAAAAAGAAGTATAAAGAGAAAGATATAAAAGAAAAACTGCCGTGATCATGTTCTTATAGATCAAATCCTATTTTTTAGGCTTCAAATATGGTCAATAATTTTACTTGGCATCAAAGAGCATCGATTTCATTATTTTTGAATAAACATTATTTTCGAAAGAGAAATCATATATTTTTAAAAAATTCACTCAAATGGGAAAGAGAAAATCCGTTATTCTGAAGCAAATCTTTTTTTTTTAAGTTTATAATTACCCTAAACTTGTTAAATAATGTAATGCTTAATTATTGTTGCACTCAGAGGACTTTCGATGCTAATTAGCTTCACGGTTTCATTTTCATTTCTCCCAAATGTTAAAACAGAGAAAAATTGTGATTTAATATTTTATGAGTGAAAGCAAAGTATTCTATAATTATGAAGTAAACACAGTATAATGAAGAATACTAAAATACTTACAAATATTTTTAAATGGAATTATCTTCGAGTAAGGGAATTTTACAATTGTAAGCAACAATGTTTTAGGATCGCTGTATAGCTCTCAGAGATACGGAGAGAAAAATAAAATAAAATTCAGAGTAAGATGTTGTAATTTTTAAACCATTCCATCGATTAAACTATTAGAACAGTGTCTTCTAGGTTTCGATCATCATCCTTTTTCTGAAGAAGAAAAATTGATGTCCGTCAAAGGAAAAAAAAACATGTTTATTCATAGAAATTACATTTTTGTTACTATATTCGTAATTAGAAATAACGTCTGAACTATTTAGCGGTAATATTAGAGATCGCCCACTAATATTCTTGTTAAATAGTTAATCGGATAATAATAGATTTAATCTTGGAGATATTCTTATTTTTGTGCTTTGTAGTTATAAAATATTTGAGAATTTTAATTTTTTATTATTACCGGATTTCATTGTTTAATAGTTAAATATTAAATATTAATATAATTTGTTATAAAAATTAAATAAATGACCTTTTTGTGTAGAAATTATTCGAAAAATCAGAGAAGTAGGGGAGAGTCGGGTAGCCCCGCCCACTGTCAATTTCATATGCATAGAATATTTTTTCAAGTCAATGGGCCATCGGACATTAATTGTTATATTAAAAAAAGATTATTTTCAAAGTTTCAAGTATTTATGCAGCTGGTAACATGGTAAAAAATAGTTTTGAAAATATAATGAATACAGTAGTCATAAAATTGAGAAAAATTGGTTGAATGTTTCGATTAAACTTCACTTTAATACTAAAAAAATAATTTTTTCTATACATACAGCATTAAAGTATGTAGTCTTAAGTTTAATTTGCACAAAGAAAGAAGTTTGTATGTAAAAAATTGTTCGAGTAATTACAAATTCACAAAAAATTTGGATTTCGGGTAGCCCCACTCACATGAATGTCGGGTATCACCGCCCAATTTTATTTCGTCGATAAATGTACGGTTGCAAAGATTATTATTTTATTGCTTCAAATTTGAATGTTATATGCATTTTTAACAACAAATATATGTTTTAATATTATATGAAACATAAATTTATATATTTAAAAATGAAAAATTAAATATTTTTAAAATGTAATTGATATATCCAAATTAAATTTAATATCAAGAAATCATAAATATTATGATAAGCTATTTGCTTACTTATTTATTTTCACTTATTTGTGAACGAATCAATCTACAGAAGCATTTGAATGCAATCAAAATACAAAGTGAATTTGTAATTTTATAAGAAGTATTTTATATTAAGTTTATAAGAAGAGATCAACCAAATAAGTTTATATTGAAAAACAACTATTGTTATTAATTATTGTTACTTAAATTAAATTATTTTCGTTAAATATTTAATATAAATATATATTAATATTATAATATATTAATATACATTAATAATGATAAAAAGTATGACATTTGTTGTTATTAAATGATAGAATTCACTAAAAGTATATAAATATGTAATAAATAAAATAATTTTGTGATAAAAATGATAAATGAGGTTTATCTATTGTCAATACATTGGTCATTCTCATTTACACCTGAAAAAATAGCCAAAAAACACAATTTTTGTAACTGGGCGGGGCTACCCGACACATTTTGAAAAGAGCTGAAAAACATGCTTTTTTAAATTTCAATTTTTTTAAGTTTAACTATTCTTTTTTTGGCTTATTCTTTTTGCATTATTTAATTGGATGATAAAACAATAGAAACATACAAAAATGTTGATTATTACTCAGTATTATACAGAAATATAAGCAATATTCCTTAAGTGAGCGGGGCTACCCGACTCTCCCCTATATTTCTAATAGAAAACTGAGTTTTCAGTTCAAAAATGATTTTTTTTTTCTTTTCTGTCTTTGGAATAATTTATATAGTGAAACGTGTATGGGTATGATCAGTGATGATTAAATAATAGTAAGTCGAAATGTACGCAAACTTTTTTCCAAACTTTCAAATACTATTTTGCCTAAATGCTGCAAAATTTAGATTTTAACGAATTTACTTCTTTACAAGCAAGATCTGTGAGGATTATTAGTTTTTAGACATAAACCTTAGTCGCAAATAAAAAGTTAGATCTTAAGTCATTAAACTCCACGATCTGTGTTCTAAATTCAAACCACTAAAACTAAAATTTACATTAATTTCAGAAGTTAACAATAAATATTTTGCTTCATTGAGAAATATTTGTAATGTCATGAAATGAAATATATAGACTACTTTCTTCAATTTCAAATGTATAACTTACCATTCCCACCATCTAGTTTCTCCTGAAATTCAAAAACTGGCAAATTAAATTTACTTCTTCGATAACTTTCATCTTAAATTTTTTGTATGAAATGGCTCATTCAAAATTTTAAAATAATTCCCGCGAATTTATATTCAGAGAGATGAGTGTTCAAATCATTTGCGTTATATTTCTCCAACTCTACCGTACATCAATAAGCGCAACTCTTTGTTATTCATCTAGTGTTCTGTGACATGAATGTAATGTATTTCTTCCGGAACATTTAAACTTCCAATTGATAGGAACTACGCTTTTTCTCGTCGATATTTGATTGTCAGCGGATGAACTGAAATAAAGCAAAATATCAAGAAATTTTCCTTGTTCCTTTTCGCATAGATTTCAATCACGTTTTCCACATCTGATATTTTTTCTTTTTTTTATGCCAAATGCAATTTAACAGCAACAGCATCTTGTAAAAAGTCTCATAAACGTGACAGAAAATATATATATATTTTTTTTTTTCGTTTACTTTTTACTTTTCTGTTTTTCCTTCTTTGGCTATATCATTTACGTTCAATTTCTTTCTTGAAGATGCCTGCAACTATTTACTATTTAATATAGTCTCTTCTGTAATTCAAAACACTAATACAAAACTTCTATGAAGCTTGGGTGTCCTCATAGCTTTATTTGGAAACCTATTATTATTTAGTCACATTAGAATGTCTGTAACTGTTTACTGTTTAAAATTATCTTCTGTAATTCAGAATTCACATATTTTGTGTGTGACATGGGTGTTCTCATAGCTTGATTTGGAAACCTATTATTTTTTAATCACATTAGAATGTCTGTAACGGTTTACTGCTTAAAATTATCTTCTGTAATTCAGAATACACACATTTTGTGTGTGACATGGGTGTTCTCATAGCTTGATTTGGAAACCTATTATTATTTAGTCACATTAGAATGTCTGTAACTGCTTACTGTTAAAAATTATCTTCCGTAATTCAGAATACACACATTTTGTGTGTGACATGGGTGTCCTCATAGCTTAATTTGTAAACCTATTATTATTTAGTCACAATGGAATGTCAGTAACTGTTTACTGTTTAAAATTATCTTCCGTAATTCAGAATACTCACATTTTGAGTGTGACATGGGTGTCCTCATAGCTTGATTTGGAAACCTATTATTATTTAGCCGCATTAGAATGTCTGTAACTGCTTACTGTTAAAAATTATCTTCTGCAATTCAGAATACACACATTTTGTGTGTGACATGGGTGTCTTCATAGCTTAATTTGGAAACCTATTATTATCTAGTCGCATTAGAATGTCTGTAACTGCTTACTGTAAAAAATTATCTTCTGCAATTCAGAATACACACATTTTGTGTGTCACATGGGTGTTCTCATAGCTTAATTTGGAAACCTGTTATTATTTAGTCACATTAGAATGTCTGTAACTGTTTACTGTTTAAAATTATTTTCTGTAATTCAGAATACTCACATTTTGAGTGTGACATGGGTGTCCTCATGGCTTGATTTGAGAAGCAGTCATTATTAAGTCACATTTAGACACTGGCTTTTAGATAGATATTCTACACTGTCTCTTTTCTACACTCTACTTGCTTCTATTTTTCTTTTTTTAAATTATTTTAACACCATTTTTGAGAAGTTAAATTACTAACATAGCATAATTAAAATAATGATTCGATTCACATTTATATATCAAATATTTTTGTTTTATGTTTGTTATGAATTACACACAATTATTTTTTTCCTACATTTCCTTAAAGTTTACACAATTTTATTACACGAATTACTGAAAAAAAAAGTTGAGGAAATCAATAAGGAAAAAAAATTTTGAAAGCAGATAAATCTATTCATGTTCAAAATTATAGAACCTTAAAATAAAGGTATGTTATAGATTTTGAAACAATTAAAGTCAAATCGAACGCATTTGAACTAAAAATAACATTCAAAGTATGACACTGAATATAAAGTTATATCCCTGTTTTATTTCTTGAAAAAGTTCGTTCGAGATTAGATGCAGTCTTAATTAGCTTAGGTGAAAGGATACTATTCAGGGCTTATGAGCAAATTAAAAAACTTCTGATGGACAGTTATACAATTTTCCCTTCACTTTCAATTTTATTTCAATTTTCTATCTAAAAATATTTACTTTTTATTAAGTTTCTTTTATTTAAATTATTATTTAATTGATTTTTCTGTCATTATTATTAAAGTATTTCAAATTAAGCATCATATTAAATAGCTAAATCAAATATATCTGCATTTATCCATTCAACAATTAAAACATTTTCTTTTATTATATCATGTTATAATTCGACTGTATTTAATAAATTCACAATTAAAATCAAAATGAAGAAATGATCAAGCAAATAATTTCTTTTTAAAGGATATCATTGAACGTAAAAGCATTTTATATTATTTTTTGTAAAAAATTAAAATAAATTTTGTTGTACAATAATTATAAGTTATTTTTCAATCCAAAAGTATTTAATAGTAATAATTTTTTTTTGTTTAAATTACAATTTTAATTATTATTTTCATTCTTGTTTCTATGATTATTATTTGTATTAATTTTAATCAAAGCAGTTTAAATTACACACCATATTAAATATTTAAATCAAATGAATCTGCATTCATTTGAAAAACATTCACTTTTATTAAATTTCTTATTTTACACTAGATTTTGACGTTTTGCATGATATTATTGCAATATATTTTCCATTTATTATATTACATTAAAAAATTGACTATTAAAATTAAAATAGAAATATTAACAAACTAAATATTACTTTAAAAGCATAGCATTAAATTGTACTAGGATATAAAGATACATTTTTTAATCTATTTTTTAATCATTATCTCCAGTACAAAAATTTGTTTTTGTAGCTTAGATGTAGTACTATTAGAGACTTAAGATACCTAATATGGGGATTGAATTCTATTCATTTTTTTTAAAAAGCGAATAAGAAAATTCAAGCTTGAACAATAGTGTCGTACCAATCGAGAAAAACATTTAAAATTTTTAAATAAATCATTGTAATACGCAGCCTAAACAAACATATTTGCATTCATTTGTTAAACTTTTATATTCTTTCTTTTAAATTTCGACTTCCTCTCAATAAATTAGCAATTAAAGTCAAAATCAAAATATAAACAAACCAACAATTATATTAAAAGAATTACATTGAATTTATGCATAGTTATGAATAAATTCAATGTTATTATTTTTATATATTTGTTTATTTTATCTCTAGAACAAAAATGAACTAATTTAATACGTATACTCTTTTTCTTTTCAAGTATACACTTTTTATAATGAATTAAAACAATTACGCCAGACAATCACTGTCCAAATTTATTTTTTAATCAGAGCATTTTTAATTATAATAATGTTTCCATTATTTAAATTGTTATTTAAATTATAATTCATATTTTATTAATATTATTATTATCATTATTATTAATAATAATATTTTAAGGCAGTCAATACGAAATATCATTCAAAATTGCCTAATCAAATGCATTTGCTTTCATTTGTAAAAGATATATATATCATAACCTTGTATCATATTATATTTTGACATATTCTATTATATTATTGCATGTTATTTTCCGCTTATTATATTTCAATCATAGTATAATAATTAAAATCATTATACAAATATTAGCATACTAAAAATAACATTAAATGCTTGACATTGTCCTTTAACATGAGATGGCAAATTAGTTCAGTCCGCTAAATTCGCAGTCTTAAGAGATTAAAATTGCTTAATACATTGATTGAATATCATACAACTTTTATGAGCGATAAATAATAATGCAAAGAAATAAGTGTTGAACTTATTTTTAAATCGAACAAATATTAAATCATTAGAAGGTTTCTATTCTTAATAAAGGCATTTAAAACTGAACATCATTATAGATAGCCTAATCAAACGCATCTGCATTCATTTGCTAAACATTTATAGGCTTCATCTTTATTATATTACACTATATTTTGCCTTCGTTTAAGAAATTAACAATTTAAGTTAAAATAAAATATAAATAAACTGAAAATAACATTAAAAGAATGATATTAAATTTATCATAAGGTTAATTCTGGCTGCTTAATTGTTGTCTTAGACTGAATTTATTTAATAAGGTGATTGAATACTACAGAGTTTTCATGAGCGAATTCGGAAATGATTCTGGGCTATTAGTATCGAGTTTTATATCTTAATCAAAAATATATTTAATTCTTACTAAATTCCTATTATTATTTAGAGCATTTAAAATTAAACATCGAAATAGATTGTCGATGTTTAATTTTAAGTGCTTTAATAATAAGCATTTAAAATTAAATATCGACTACGTACAGATGCATCTGCATTTTGTACGTATTTTGACTGCTTTTCATAAATTAACAATTTAAGTCAAAATAAAATATGAACAGGCAAAAAATAACATTAAAAGAATGACATTGAATTTGTACAAGGTCATAAAGTTATATCCCTCTTTCATTTTATCTCCGGAACAAAAATTCGTTCTGGCTACTTAGATGTAGTCTTAAGAGACTTAAGTAACTTAATACGGTGATTGGATACTATGCTGTTTTTATGAGTGAATAAGAAAAATTATGCTGGGCAATTAGTGTCGAACTTTATTCTTCAAGAGAAAAAAAAATGTTTAGTGGAAAAGTCTCTCGACATCATCACGTCATTAACTCTGCTAAGTGTCATTAAATGATATTTAATACTGAATGGTCGAACTTTCTAAAAGAGCTCATAATGAGGGAAGAAATTTTTGGAAAAAAATACTAATTAGAGATCCTTTTCTGTGCTTACAGTCTTAACGACCAAATTTCTTTCAACATTGTGATAAATCGTTTTAAGGTTGAAATTAATAGTTTATAAGTAATACCAAATGTGGGACTTTTTGCTCGAATTCGGCTAAAATTAAATTTTCTCGAGAAAGGTGATAATAAATCTACGAATATCATTAATTAAAATTTAACTATAGCTGTCAAAGTACTGATGCTCACTTTTTTCATCGTAAAACTAACACAAAACAATAAATTTCAAGATATTTCGATTAAGATCAGTATAAATTAAATTGATCGTACTCAAGTGCTCTTGCCTCAGATTGTATGCTATTTTGATCGCAGTGCAATATTTTGCATAAAGTGGTGCTATAACATAAATTGAATTAATTGAAAGGTAACAGCTCTGATACAGAATAACAAAACATCTTATTAATTCTTTTACTTGCAAATTCATGATTAAATGCATACATCATTTGAACATTATTTTATCAGTGTGGCGCCATCATATACCAAACTCTGCGATCTCGGCGATATTTGAAACGATTTTGCAACAGACATGGCCCTTCAACTAAAGGAAATATAGGTGAAGTTTCATTCTTATCCGTTCTGTAGAATCGGAGATGGGTACTCTATCAGTTTCATTTTATCTACCGAGCAAAATGAGGCAAAATCGTCAATTCTGAGATGGAAGACTTCTAATAAAACCTAATTATTTAAAAAAAAAATTTTTGTAAAACACTTTAACTTAGAGTTAAAATTGAAAGAGGATACAGGTCTAATGATGAAAATGCTTTGTAAAAATATGGATCAATAAGTATGTTATGCTTATAGGTAATTGCAATATTACTAAATCACTTCTCGTGGTGCTAAATTTATCTCTAAGTATTTGAAGAAAGATTTTAAAAATTCAGAAACATTTTTTTTATGATAATCATGTAGTTCGAAATAATAAGTCAAGTAATGTATAGTGCAATAATAATAGGGTACAAGGTATTAAATATGTGGTCAATCCTCTGGTAAACTTAACTTTTAAACTCTTATGGTACGAAAAAAAGAACATAATTCGGGTAATAAAACCTAAATGTACAATTTTTGAACCATTCACTGGGTATTTTCCCGTTGGTGTGGTAATGCATAACCGGAAATTATGGTGATCAAAATGATAATCCTTCTTACCAGATATTTTGTAGAAAATACGAAACTGTACCGTAAATTTAACCAAATAAATGGCTTTTATGGCATGCCTTACTAAAGTATCGGAATAAAATAACCAATTTTTTCCCACATTTACTACTAAACAGCATGGTGATAAAACTATATTTTATTATTAATTTTATCAAAAGTCATTACCAAAGAGCTTCCAAAAAATTTACCGTTTTTTTGGTATGCTCATATGGCTGCATATATAGCCTGATCCTAGATCTGCTCATAGAGCCGCTTTTTGGTGTGCATATAGGACAGAGCTAGAAACACAGTAAATTTTACCATATTCTGGTCGTTTTGGGAAGTTTATAAAATAATTTCTCTTTAATGCCCAATTTTCTTTTTATGACTACGGGAAGGAAAACAGGTGTTTCGGTATAAAATTAACAGGTGAAAAGACATTTACAGACGTTGCAAACAGTCTGCCAAATATGAAAAAAAAATTTTAATATTATCCACTATCTCTTTGCAGCTTATGAGTTCCAGCCAAGCATTATTTTTTACTTCTAAGATTTTATTTTCACTAAGGCATCAACACCACGAAGTATCTTGTTTATAATAGATTTATCTAAAATCATATTTTAGGCAAAATTTATTATTTAAAAATGCAGAACCAGTGACTGGTATAGAGGATGTGAGATCTACAATGTACGAAATTTCAGACCAAATTACAGTAAAAAATATCACCACTCAGGATGCTAGTACTTTTTACCGTAAAATTCATTTGTAATTCAGCATATTAAAGAAAAAAAATTCTGATGTACCATAAATTTTGTGGCAATATCACTGATGTACTCTAATTCAATAAATGATTCTGTAAAAATATTTTACTGTAAAAATGGATTTTATGAATGATGTATTCAAAATACCGTTCTTTATACGGTAATTTGATTCGTATTTTTCATAGCGTGGGATTGAAAGTAAAATTTCTAACGTTTCTCTTAAATAAACATAAATATTTTTTAATGGAGATCATTAAAAAACTGAACATTATTTTTTATTGCTATCAATCTCAAAGTTTGAATAGTTTAATTTGTAATTGCGAACGAAATTTAGTACTTTTGATATTTGGGTCAAAACCAATATTAGTTTGACGCAAAGAAAAAACTTTGACTAATTGTCCTATGCAATAAGTTTATCATTTCAAAACCCATTATTAATGATTTGGAGTTCAATATCGGCTAGCTGTTAGCATAATTGCAACTGATTTCAATTACGGTCTTCATTATGTTTAATTTAACAGCAGTATCATACAATCGAGAAATCTGTAATAAACATAATACAGCTCTAATATCGTATTAGAATTTATTGATGATTGAATTTTCGTTTTATTGTTGGGAAAAACACTTGTTTTAAAACTGTAAATAGTAAAAATAAAAAAAATTGCGAGACCTCTTTTGAACTCTTTGAAAATACTGCGACAGTAAATATTAACTAATACCATTTGAATAACATTTTATTTTCTACAATGAAACTCAAATATAGTTACATTTTTTTCAGACTATTTTTGACTGATTTAAATTGAGTAAAATATAACTGAATTGATATACTGCATAAATAATAAAAATATATTAGAAAGTAGGTAATAAATATATAGGAGAAAGTATAGAACGATTGCTATAGTTGGTCTAATACTTCATGGCAATTTATTATGGTGTAAAATGTTGCAATTTTATAAATTTTTACATGTGAATGTAAATAGTATATTTCATAATTTGAAATGCCAAGGCATTGATGTTATAATTATACTGTGCTAAAATTAGTCCAATGAAGAACTTTTTCTTTTTTTTTTGCCAGGGATTTTCTACTTTAGCAAGTAGTTATTTTATTTTTTTATTAAACATCGCCTCAATACAATTTGGAAAATGTTCAAAAATATTTTGCGCCAGCGAGACTTGAAAAGAAGAGTATAATAACACCATTTTTTAGTGATTTATAATAGTCCTTAACTACTCTATGAACACCTTCTCGAAAAAAAATATTTTAGAATTTTCAGAAGAGATAATTTTTCTGAAATTATTTTAATATGCTTGTATTCCATGGTAACTTGTCAAAGGTAAAATGCACAGCTTTATAAAATCATTATATGGGCTACATAAAAAGGTGGATACTGCTAAAATATAGCTGTCAATCTAATATGGGTTACTTATGCTTAAGTTTCACTAATGAATTTCAGCTTCACTGCAAAAAATTCTGGATCAAATAACGGTAAAAAGTACCGACACTCAGTACTTTTAAAATTTATTTCACCAGAACGTATTACATAAAAAAAATCTGAAAATTACGGTACAACATTTTACGGTATAAAATGGATTTTACGGATGATACACCTGTTCATGTTCCTTATACTATAATTTGATATAGAATTTTTCTTTATATGAGGAGGGCAAAATTAATAATTTTGATGCAAGGACGTCTGCATGCAGTACCAAAACTTTGATGCAATGAAGGTTTTTAAAGTTCGAGAAATTACCATTTGTTTCCTAAAATAAGCGTTTACGATTGGCACCGAAATAATAATAATGTTACCATACTGCCAAAATAAAATTTTCTGATTAGCACTGCAAAAATTTTAATATTGATGCAATGTGGCCTTCCAGTGTTCTTAAACAAGTCATTCTCAAAAAGAAAATCAGTTCAGATCAGTGTTGTTAAGATAATACTTTCAATGCTATGCTTGCGTCTTATCTAATATATACTATTTTTCCATTGTGCAACTAGCATAATTATATTGATGCATTGTATACATACTATGCTTAACTTTAAATATTTTTAAATTGCTTCACTACTTATTAAGCTTGCTAATTCTATTAACCTGATATTTTTTCAAGAAAATTTTACATCGATAATTTGCAATTGTGATTATTAATATTTCATTTGGATTAATGACAGGTAAATATAATCAGAGATTATTTAGGATAATTACCATTCAGGTACATTGAAATAGTTCCAATTTTTCATCTTTATGGTCAAAAAAGATTACAAAATGTATCTAACAGTGAACTTAAAGACATAAATAAAAAGTAACTTTTATTATTCGAAAGTCGTTTAAGTTACAACTTGCAAGCTTTTGTAGTTGTTAAAAGACACAACCTCTTAAAGTTCTTCTAACTGAAAAGAAACTCATAAAAATAGAGTTTTATGTCTTTTTTATAATGTACTTAAATTTTATGGAATGAAATATTATTTCCTCCAAGTCATTACGATTTCTTTACAAAGATAATAACAAAAAATATGTTGGAAACTGCACAACTCATTAAAATTTAAAATAATTTATGATATTGAAAAAATAAAAAACTGCAAAATACTTTAAATATCCCAAAGTTTGACTTTTATTTCTATTTATAAATCTATAGCTGATCTATATATTTTAAAATACTATTTAACATATGATAATGCATTCAAAGAATTATCATTACTAAACGTTTTTAATTTATTAAACTATGTCAGCGTTGCAATTAGTTTTTGTGCTTATACTATTTCTTATTTATTTTCCCTGCAATGGACAATAGACATACAATTTGACATTCATTTCTTTATTATTTGAGTATAATAGCTCCATAGAGACTAAGACTATCTAGAAATAAACTATTGATAGTATTAGATATAATGAGAAATCTATTATAAACTGTTCACATATTAATGTTCCAAAAATTGAACCCGGATTTTGAGTTTAAATTTCAATAGAAATTAAAGATCGAGTAATATTATTTACTATACATTAAAATTATATATTATACATTATTTTTCTTGCATTTATTTTAATTTATTTCACTTCTGTAATAAATTTGTGATACTTCTGAGTGTGATTCTGTGATAGATTAGTAATTCAGAATGAGTTACAGAAAAGTATTTTTTTCTTCTTCTCATTTATAAAGGTTGCTTTCTCTTAGTCTTAAATCTAAGAGATGGATATCGATGGAATAAAAAAAGGTCTTGTTAGAGTGATTTTCTAAATCATATTTCATATTTCTAAATCATATTCTGATAAACCAATAGTTTTAATTTATAATATTGATGTTGACGCATGCCTGTTTAGGCAGAGGGGGTGCGATTGTTTTTGTTTTCGAGTGGCGCTATCTATGGCCAAGAATTCGACTTCCGCCGCACCATACGTCACACCCGTTTATAGGGCGGATCCATTCATTCATCCACAGATCGTAATTTTGACATGAATCAGAGAATATAATATTGATGAAAACAACTTGTAACCTGTTATGTTATTTTATATTAATAGAATATTGTTCTTGAAAGTAATATTGGAGAAGGTGAAATGGAAATTAAATTCGCAGATCGTAATTTTGACCTGAATCAGAGAATATAATACTAATGAAAACAACTTGTAACCTGTTATGTTATTTTATATCCATAGAATATTGTTTTTAAAAGCAATATTGGAGAAGGTGAAATGGAAATTAAATTCTAGAATTCAGCACAAATAAAAAAATGAAAGAAAAAAGTAAGCCCAGTTAAAAAATTTAAATGAAGTAAAAATAATAATAAATAATGAAAAAGAGGGAAATTTGATGAGACAACGAAATTGAAAAAGCCGGAAGCGAATTTGTGAAAACTTCATAAATTCCTCTCTACATGCCTTAAAAACTATTTTGGGAGAATATCTACAATATCTCATTAATATATTAAATATTTCACGCTTTAAAAAAGTGTTAACATACTATTAACATATTTTCCAAATTATTTTACACTTCCATGATATTTTAAATGGATGCTGCTTCGTACCACACAAAGATTTGTAGTGCAACGCCGCTAAAGAAATCGTAATACAAAGTTATTAACAAAATCATGCCATGCTTTTTTTAAAAGAAACATCGTTAAAAAAGTGTCTATTTTCTTCGACCCATTTTTTTTCTTTGTCTTCCTATGCTCTTGAGTAGTGAACTCATCATATAAGTTATTTGGATTGCCTTTTTTGACATTAGACGAAAACTTGACATTTGAATGATTAATTATCACGTGTTGTTTTTATAAATGATACAGTATATTTTGAACTAGTAGAATATGCCATCTAAAACAATGAACGTTTTAAACGCTATTATATTTTGAATATTAACGGTGCACTTTGAATTCTCATTATGTACGGAACCAGACGTTTATAGAATATTTAGAAGAAAGTTCGAAGTAAATTATTATAATATTAATACAATTTTGTTTTACTTCATTTTCAAACCAGCAAAAACCACATTCAAATTATTTTCGTCAGATTAACAAGGAGTGTATCACTCCATGTAAATCAGAAGAAATCCCTTTGATCATGTGTATCACTAATCCCTTAACGAAGAATTACGCCGGTTAAAACAACAGTGCAATATTTTTTTAAAATGCCTACCTGGAAAATAACCTTTCGTCATACAAACATCTGAAGGGCAGATTTGTTGACTTTTCAGACTTTTGGTAGACTCTTTCAAGGGCACCACATTAGGTGGGCCAACGTTGCTCCCACAGTAAAGACAGACAGTACAGAGAAGGAAAGAACATCTATGCCTTGCCCATGTTTCGAGCCCAGAACCTTTCTGATGCAAAGCCAGTTCCGTGACACCTTCACAGGCTGGTCTGCTAACAGTTTGATATAATTTATCATATAAAGATTTTCATATAACTTATGTAATTATTAGTTGACTTCTTAATACAGATTGTTTGCCATGCTCCATGAATTGCTAGATGTCTATCTAGGCTCAAGATATAATAATAATTAAAACCTAAAACAAATCCAAGTATTGTTTTAAAACATTTCTTTTTATTATGTATCGGTACATTATATAATCATACGATAAACGATCCATTAACAATACTCAAGTATGACAAGATAAATCTATACAAACATTTATAGATTAAATGTGTTGAATTGAAATCCCCGAACAATAACTTTTGAATTTCAATTAGTATATTGAATTACAAATTAAAATTACAGGAATAGAAAAACAAATGCAAGAAATTATGTCATTAATATTTAAAATTCTTGTCTCATACCGATGATAACGAAAGCTGATATTGCATTATTCACTCCTTGCTTCCTTTACATGCAAAAAGTCGGTGTTTACAGCTCTATTTTTTGCTCTTCAGTCAAACAACTTTAAACAACGAATCTTGCCTGGAAGTCTTCAGCCGAAGGCTCACTTTTCCAGCCGATTTTTCTTTAGCTATGCTGGATTGTATTGCCTCACGAATCTCTCTTTCTCACTCTTTTATTCATATCAGCATGAATGCCTTTTTTTGTCCAGAAAACAAAGAAAGTGCTATCTCAAAATTGCGTAAGTCTCTAGACTTCTATATATTTTATAAACTGGAATAGAAATGAACTGTAGTGAAATAGAAATGATATACTTAAAAAAAAAATGGAAAGAAAGGAAGAAATTTTTGTCTGCGTTTTCGACATGGCCATCTTAGACTTCTTTGAATGCCACAACTTGATGTAGATATTCACAACTGATTTTATTATTATCTAAAAGCCCAAGGGATTATAAAACCTAATAAAAGCATGTTTTAAGGTGAACGAAGGAATTTATGTCGATTCAATTTAAAAACATAACACTCTGTACCAAAACAAAAATATAGATCTAGATAAATATAGATTGGTTTTATTTTTCTAAGTGACTATCTTTTCAAGAAATTACTTACATTGAAGTTCTTTTTAGACAACTCGCATTATGTAAGAAGAAATTCAGTAAGCCATATTAAATTCAACGTATTGTTTCGTATGGAAAAAATAGATGAAACAATTTCATAGAACTAAAGCAATCGATTTACATTAAAACAGTAAAACTATCTCAAAGTTCTCGAATCTTGGAAATCCTAAAAGATGTTCAAATCTGAAATGATGAGAAATACCAGATTTACGTTAGGGGAGGGGTATAAAAGAAGACATGGTGTACCTTAAACAGTGTGAAATAAATTAAAGAATGAAATAAATAGAATTTTATCATACTTTCATGACTAATTTCACTAAATTAAGAAGTTAAGGAACCTTTTCCAATTTTCTCCAATTCTTCAAGTTTAAGGAAATATTGAAATTGAAGATCTAAAAAGACAATGAAACAAAAATGAAAATTCACTTCCAAATTAATATTTTTTTTAAAAAATTAATCACGCTTTAAACATTTGAAGTAAAAACTATGCAGACTTTCTTTTCAAAAAATCCTGCCCTTTTTTCCTAAAAACAGATGCAATGAGAAAAAAATTCTGGTAACATTACCATACTGTATTGTATTGACATTTCTAGTAAAAAAATAGGCTCCTGGTTAAAAAATCCAAAATATACGGTATTTAAACTATTCATTTGATAATTGTCCCATTCATACAGTAATGGAATATGAAATTTTCGACCTTATTCCCTAACATTTAGTTAAAAAATATAAAACTGAAAAGTATACTTAATAGAATATATGGCCTTTCGTCTTTGCTTTAAGAGGATGAAATAAATGGGAAGATGAAACAATGCAAATATAAAATTACCAAATTTTACCACACTCAGCATATATCACAATATAATACCTTATTTTATTGCTAATTTTACTAATTTTTACTGCTTTTTGTTGTTCCATAAAGCCAGAAGCACAGTAATTTTTATCATATTCTTGTAGTTTTGACCATATGTTTTGCTTCAGTACAGATATACGCTAATTTTCGCAAACAACATTTAACCTGCATTCTTACGAAATATACTTTAAAAAATGTAGAAAAAAATAGTGCGTGGAGTCCCTCTGCGCTGAAGAAGTTAAACTTCGCAATCTGCGACGTTAATTGTAGAAGAATCAGCAGTCGTAGAAGGATCACTAGTTCTATTCAACGACTCTTTTTCCTGCTCCGCTCGCTTCCGTGCTCTGTAATCACGGTAATATTATGCATTTTTCCCTCGTGTTTCTTTGAAACAGTGGAAGTGTTTGTGGTTGCCTCATCGTCTCGCCCTTGAAAATGTATTTGTATTAATAATGTATGTGAATGCGTCATAATGTAATTTCAGAAGAGAAAACCTAACAATCAATTGATATTCACAATAGACGTATTTTGACATAATCTTAAATCCGTTGCATTGTCCGTGGGATTGTTTTCACTCATTTTTTACAATTGTTATCCACTAAATTTGAAAACAAAAAATACTACCCTATTAAATTGTATGTGCATCAAAACAAACTAAAAAAATATTTATAGAAAAACAATACTTTTATTATTCTTATGCTAGTGAGAACCAAAACAATATGGAAATGAATAAGGGAAAACTGGATCCTACCACGTGATTTCCCGGCCAATAAAAATGTAGCGTTAAACGTTAAACGCAACCTTGTTGGAAGTCGCATAAAAAGTATAACTTCAAAAAGTTTTTAAACACAAAAGAAACCAATTTAAGTAAACTATTAGGGATAATATTTCCAAACGTTATAGAGCAGCTGCTTTTAATTACTATCTAACATCAGGAATAATGAAACCTGCATCTTTTTCGCATTACGAAATATGATGATATATAGATAATAAGTATGTTTCACACAATGTAAATAATAAAGCATAGATGTAGAAAGAATGGTTAATAAATTAGTAAAGGTATCAATAACTACACGAGTCCTTCAAATTAAGCTTAGGCGTCTATCCACTGAACTCCTACAACGCGGAAATATCGCAAATACTTGTTAGAAACATAATCACTTGCATACCTCTGGGACAATGTCTAGGCAACTCTCTCGAAAATAATGCAATTACTAGTTCCGCACTAACTAGGAATTGATTCGGTAATAGAAATATGTCGAAACATAATTTGAACACACATCTATTCTCACTGTGTTTGCTCGGTGTGTTTTTCTTATATATCTATTTCCTATATATGAGAATAAATTACGCACATAACGAAAAGTGATTAAACTTAATTATTGCTGTTTCCTATATTTCTGGCCGTTTTGATTGATGCAGAGATAATTATTTAGTTACAAATGAAAAAAAATTTAAATAATGCAATCATATATGCTGAAAAATATTCCTTTAGTTTGCAAAATAAAAATCTTTTGGGTAGTATGAGATTATATGAATAAAATTGGTATACATAGAGTAATATAAAATTTCTAAGCATTTTTTTTTCATTTTTGTAAGGGTACAGTTGATTTGTGACAAACTAAATATTGTTTCAAATTATATTTACTATATACTACTTTCATTATTTTCTTTCTATTTTATAACCGATGTTTAAAATTTGATCCACTTCTTTGTATACGACTATAAATGCTCAACTTGGAAGCCTTGTAATTCTGAACACATTCCAGAAGAGAACTCTTGGACCAGGCATTGGGACAAACTAATCTTTGTGGATTACATTTTTATGAAACTAACCTGTGTTTGAGTAACATGGAGAGGGAAACAACGAAAATCTCCCATGGTTAATCTGACGTCAAGGCGATTCTAACGCATGACCCAATCAAACAATGTGGACGCTTTATGTCAGCACTGTGGTAGCTGCGAGACGGGAGCCAAATTCTCTCATTTCGTTTATTTGAGAGTTACAAAGATAACTTTATGTAACTGAGAAAAATTGCGTTTTGATTTCAGAGGTACTAAATATACGTCAGTTTGTAATACGTTTTCAATTGTGATATTTTATTGTGTTATAAAAACTACAAGTTGTGTTGTCGTCTAAACTCTCTTATCTACATTTACGAATCACAAACGAATATGAATCTATACTTCAATGCTAGTATTTGGCTACCAACTCAATGAATAACGAAGTCAAGAATCGCCCTCTCTGAATGCCTTCATATTCATTTCGCAAACTTTTCATTATTAAAAAAAATCACTTTTGCATTTTTCAATATTTCAATTTTAAATCTTCCAATTTCGAAATTAAATATAAATTGTTTTTCAGTTCGAAAGGAAAAATTGCTCTGAATCAAATTATATATAATTTTATGAAATATAAGCCAAAAAAAAAACTTTAAAAACATTTTTTTAACATGTTTACATGCATCAAAACCCATTTCTTTAATTTTAATTTTCATAAGAAGAAAAAACGTCATGAAAAAAAAATGCGTGAAAAATTTTCTTAACAAATAAGGGGTTAAACATAACAAATGCTAAATAATATGTATTAGAATGCACTTGTTTCAAGAATATGTCCCGGATTCTCTTAAATTATGTGCTGTTACTGAATAGTGTGTATCATTGTCATTTGTTAACATGTTATGGAATCTCTTTACTTACAGATTTCGACCTGTCACACACATTAACATTACCTATTTTACATTAACTAGAAGCAAATAGCGAAGCCCGGTGGCTGAGTGGTAGTGCTTCGCGCTCCCGTGCCACATGTCCTGAGTTCCATCCTCGGGCCAGGCACTGTTGACTCCGCCTTTCATCCCTTCAGTGGGTCGATAAATGAGTACCAAGCATGCTTGGGAACTAAACACTGGGGGTTACGGTTCGACTGACCGGAACATCCGCTCCTTCACCCCAGAGACCAAGTTCAAGTAAACTGAGATGGGCACAGTAGGCCTTGGCCCTCTATGAGCTGTCGTGCCCTTGAATTTAGTTAAAAGCAGACAGCGTGTGCCTTGCAGTTTATTGCTTTGTAGTACGAAGCTTTAAAGAAACACGTTTAATTTTAACTTAATTATTAGAAAGCCAAAAAAAACATTATTTCAGCTTAGAATTTTCATTATTTTTGAGATAGTTTATACTCGCATCATGTGAACGAAGTATTATCATTCCACATGGTGCTCTGCGTATTAACAAAATTATGCAGAGTCTACTATTGCTAAAATATTGCCAAATAATTTTTAAACAACTGCAAATAGCCAACTTAATGAGAAAATAATTAATGATATCTGAAGGAGTTAATTATAGTTTATTACATTATTATTACAATTTACAACATTTTTAAAATAGCTTTATACTTGCATCATGAGAAGGAAGAATTATCATTTCACATGGTGCTCTGCGTATTAACAAGATTATGCAGAGTCGACTATTGCTTGGATATTAGCAAATAATTTTTAGACAGCTGCAAACAACAAACGTTATAAGAAAATAATTAACGATATCTGAAGGAGTTAATTACAGTTTATTACTGTTGCTTTAAAATCTATGCAAAAATTTAGTTTTCTGGATTTTCTTTTTGTGATTATAAACTTATCAGTTTATCTAGTGAACTTTTTCAGTCAGTGGCAAATGATCGTAAGTGTAGCAAAATGCTTTCTCCCAACCAGAAAATCCAAACAGTTTTAATTCGCCTAAAACATTTCTTTGAAAAGTAAGTTGGATCTTTATTTTATTTTTTTTCCGCCTCGATCAAAATATGTTATTTTTTCTTCGCTATTATTGTCATAAGAGTTTTGGTATTTCTAGCGTCTAAATCTAATATATTTAGGCATTAGAATCTTTAGCCCTAAATCTAATATATTGAGGTATTTTATTTTATTTTATGACCGCCGTTGAACAGTTGACCCAATTTTTGGGTTTACGATTACAAATGTTCAACGCCGTAGCCTTGTAATTTTGAACCAATCCAGAAGACAAGGAAACTCCTGGATCGGTACCCCCAGAGGTATTGATTTGTTATGGGAACATGGAGGACTTTGAAACTCGACAGAGTTAACGTGCATCAGTCACCATTTACTTCACGGGGAGTCTTCGACCGGCGGGGAGCGAACCCACGAACTCTTGGACATGGGCCCGGCACCCCACTGACCAGGCTATCCTGGCCTAGTAGCGACAATTAAATTTTACATAGATTAACTAGCAGCGTTACATTACAGCCTCAAAGAATGGACATCGACAATAACAGTACAATATAAAATAGCTAGTCACGTCACAGGTATTTTTTACTTATTTATTTATTATAATTTTTTTTCTTTTTTTTTTCTTTTTTTTATTATTATTATTTATTATTATTATTATTATTATTTTATTTTTTATTTTTTATATTTAACATAAATGGCCATCACGGGTAGCTGAAAAGCTCCGGACTCACTGTCTGTCCCCAAAGACTGGGAGCAGAGTCAGTGGTGAGGCGTGTGTGGTGATCAATCACGTTGGCTGCTATTGTGAGCCAGTCCGTGGTTGATTGTGTGGTATGTATGTTTTGTTTATGTTGTGTTGCGTGTTTTACCTATTTTTCTTATGAGTAGTAGTTGAGGCAGTGTTTTGGCGGATCATGATATAGATTACTGTTTTATTGTGTGTGCATTTATCGACAGTTAAGCCATCTCTTGTTTGTGTGGATCGAGCTTGTGGTTTTTTTTTTCTTTTTTAATTTTTTTTATTAGCCTCACGGACAACAGCTTGTGTTGACTGACTGCCTGCCAAATTTTTTCTGGTCAGGGGTGGGCCAGAGTGTGTCTTTATGCTGCAGCAATGGTTTGCCTGGAGCCCTGATACCTCAACATTGTATTTGCTGCCAGTATTTTTACAAAGTTATTATAAGGTTTATGACATATTGTCTGTGATGATCCTGGTTATGGCTAGAATATTTATTAGTTTTTACATAATATGCTTGTTTTTGAAACTGTCTGCAGATATCATTCTGCCTTGTTCATAGGGTTTTTTGAGGTGATATGATTCAGTTAGTGGGCAGTCATGTAGGTAGCGACTTGGGGTACCTGTGTCATCGCATGGGCATGTGTCTGTGTTTATTCGCTGCATCCTGTGTAAGAATGAGGGGAAGAAGCCATGTCCTGTAAGGAATTGTATTGCTGCTGGATGGCCTATGAGTCGGTCTGTGTCTACTTTAGGATAATATGATTTTGTTGTATAGCCTTTTTCATTTTCGTCCCAGTATGCTTGCCAAAGTTTTTGTGTGATGTTTTTAAGTTTATTTCTTAGGCTCGATGGTGGAAGCAGAACACCGCTGGGAATCCCGTGACCTGCTGCTGCGTCTTTAGCCGCTAAATCCGCTGCTTCATTGCCTATGTTACCTGTGTGCGCTGCCACCCAGTGTATTTGTGTGTTGCATTTTCTGACTATGTGTTCTAGTTGTCTTTGTGTTGTTGCCACGTGTGGGTCTTTTGTTTCGTTTTTCTAATAGCGTATACTAGCCAGACTGTCTGTGAAAATTGTTGCGTCTTTGCAGCTGTGTGTCTCTAACCAATTGATGGCTTCTTTGATGGCTGAAACCTCTGCTTGAAACACTGTGTTTTCTTGTTTTAACGTAAATTTGTATGTATCTGTATGTTGGTTGTTGTGGTAAACACAGAATGCCGCTCCCACGCCATTGTCTGTTTTGGAGCCATCAGTGTAGATTTGTACCGTCGTTGCTTTGCTAGTACTAGTACTTGTTGGTAGGTTAGTGTATTTATGGCTAGTCTTATGGGCCGGGTGGACCATATGTGTTTTTATCTTTTGTTGATAATCACCGGCTTTTATATTGTATTGTGTGTTTTCTTGATTGAATCTTAGTGTGTTAGCTAGTAGTGCTTTTTTTGGATTTGCAGGTGCTATGGCGGTAAACCTGCCAGAACATTCAGACCTGGTGTGGGTGCTGTTTTGAATGATCTTGTTATTCTGACTAGTAGGGGCCGCTGCACCTTGTGCAGCTCTTTGATCGCGGTTTTATTTAGTTCTGTACCTCATGCTGCTGCAGCGTACATAAAGGCCTTTTCTGCTACAGTCTTGTACCAATGCTTGAGCATTTTAGAATTAATGCCCCAGGTCCTTGGGGCTAGTTTTATGAGATTGTTGTGTAGTGTTGTGGCTCTTGTTCTTAGTGATTTAATGTGTTCTAGGTAGTTTAAATGATGATCCAATACTATACCTAGGTATTTGATGTGATTTACCGGTTTTATTGCGTTACCGTCTATTTTAATTATTGGTTGTCTCTGCTTGAAAGGATTATTGAAAGTGATGTAGTTGCCCTTGTTAATTGACAGTTTTAGGCTTTGTGCCTCACAAAAGTTGCTAAATTGTGTCATTGCCTCATTAGTATTTGATTCTAGGTGTTTCCTTGTTTTGCCTGAGACAATGAATCTGTAATCATCTACAAAAGCTTGTGTTTTAACAATATTTAGGTATTAGAATCTTTAGCCCTAAATCTAATTTAATTAGGTATTAGAATCTTTAGCTCTAAATCTAATATATTTAGTTATTAGAATCTTTAGTCGAGAGACAGGATTTTTGCAGGACTTCCTAAACATTTATTAAATATCCACATTTTTTAATTTCTCAAACTTGTCTCATTAAGAGTTGAATATCATTCTTTGCTTCTGACCTTAGTGAAAATATACCATTTTTCCCATCAAATCTAGTCATAAAAAGTATTATGAATTGCTAGTAGAATTCTAATTGAAATTTAAGAATTCCTAATTAAAAAATTTTCTAAACTGGGAAACTTTTTTATTCGGAAATTGGAATTTCCCTTTTTGAATTAAAAAAAACTACGATTAATTATTTTTTCAAAAATTCGCGTCAATGGAAGAGTTTTATTAAATTAAAGAAATATACGTTTACTTACATTTTATTCGACTTCTTGTTTCATTGAACTGTTTTATTAGTTATTTTAAACTTCTTATATTTAATAAATTTATGTTTTATTTATTTTTTGCAATCCTAAAAAATTATATTTACCATTAATTATGATTATTATAAAAATAATAAGATAGATATTTTAAATATTTTATCTCCAATAGTAATACAAATTGATTTACTAAATGATAGATACACTCGCTTAAACAACCTTATTTAAAAACAACAATCAAACTCATACTTCTTGTTACTTTATATCGCAATATTTTCTACATCGTATGAATATCCAACTATAAAACATTAAGTCATTAAGAATAACTGATTTTAATTAGATTTTTAAATATTATATTATATCTTCGAAATGACTACTTTATTTCAAAGAACACTTAAACATTTTCTCTACATTACTTAATGTCCCAATATCTCCAGATAAACCTTAATGCCTAAAGGCTTTAAAATTATTTTAACCAACAGTCGAATAACACAGTCAGATAATAAAGGTAAAGTATAATGAAACTTGAATTCTCAGTAATATGTCTTTGCTTCTAGCATAAATCTTTTATTTTGATTTCAAGTGTAATTGCATTTTCTTACTCTAGATTTTGGAAAATCAAAAAAAGACAATCCACAATATGTACAATCCACACACAAAACAAGATTTTGAATAACACCATCAGTTCTTCTTTTCATGGAAAATTCCAGCAAAGTGTAACTAAATAATCCTCCTCCAAATAAAAAACTACATCTGGTCAAAATAATTGGTACAAGTGTCCTTCAATAAAGGATTAAGGATTTGAAAATAGAGTTAGGAAAATAAATGAGCTTCAAATGTTTGGTACGGAAAACGTTTTTTAACAGAATGGCAGACGAAAAAGAAGCCTTTTCAATATCAGACAACCAACTTACAGGTAATTAGATCTCCTTCGCAAGATTTTCGCTTCGAGGCACAATGACACGTTTGAGACGACAGTTTGCTTTCCAGGCAAAATGCAGAGTGTATTCAAGCAGATATACAAAGAAAGCAGCACTTCAACAGCTATGTAATCAAGCACTATTCGTTTTCAGGCCTCTAGAGTATTGGCGTATGGAAGAATAGAACACTAACCAGTTCTTGTTCCATTCAAAATAGAAGATGGAGTTTCCCGATAAAAAAGAATTTGTATGGGATTTTCTTTCGGGCTTACTCTATAACAGAAGTAAATTTGTGTAAAAAGACGTAAGGGAAACGGGTCAGAATACACGGTGAAATTCCTTTGTCTGTCAATTTGCACTTCAGTTTTATAAGGGAGTGTAACTGCTGATAAAACTCTAAAGAGAGATTAAAGCATCGTGTTCAATATAGGAAAACTTCATTTCAATAACGAACTAAATCTTACTGCTTGATTTAGTTCTATTGTATTCAACCTAATGTTTAACTTCTTTCAGAGACAAAAACAACAATCGATAATCCAAAACAGAATTTAAAATTTGAGTAAAGCATTTGTACTAATTTAATGAAAATATTTTAAGAATCAGATAGAATTTATTGTTAGGGTATTTACTGAGGATAGCTGGAGTTTCATTTATTTCAGTTGCTTTTAAATTTTCCAGATTAGTGTCACAAAAAATTATAACTGAATAATTGTTACCACTCTTATCCGAATTTTCTTCAAACTTTCCCTTATTACTAATCCTGTTATCTAATTAAACTATTTTTTACTATCTAAGAGAGGAAAGTACTAAGATATCTAAGATATATACTAAAATATATAGGAGAGACATGTACTAAGATACAGATATCTTAGAGAGAGACGCATATAATCAAGCAAATAATTTATATCATTAAACAAGAAAATGTAACTTCATTTTAATACCTTTACAAACGTTTCTACAATATATTAATTATTAAGCAATACAAATACACTTATGCCTTATCCGCCCGGAAAAGAAATTCTAGTAAAATTGCAGTACGGTGATGAAAGTTCTAGTAAAAAAAAATCGGTTAATTAAAATAAATTTACGTATATAGTATTTAAATTATTAATTTCGTAATTTTTTCTGATTATATTGTAATAGTTTACCGCAATTTCTGATTTTCAAAATTATTGT
This sequence comes from Parasteatoda tepidariorum, assembly GCF_043381705.1. Classification (NCBI taxonomy): domain Eukaryota; kingdom Metazoa; phylum Arthropoda; class Arachnida; order Araneae; family Theridiidae; genus Parasteatoda; species Parasteatoda tepidariorum. Next base: position 42,749,031 of record NC_092206.1, read on the forward strand.
CCTTATTACCATACATTTAGTAAAAAATACAAAACTAAATAGTAAATTTAACCGAATTTTTATGGCATGATCTAAAGTATCATGCTGAAATTACGAAATTTCACCCCATTTATTAAATTTTATCACACATTATAAGACCATATTTTTTTGTTAACTAAAATAATTATCAAACAGCTTCGATTAAAAAAATTCCGAGATTTATGGTGTTGCCATGCAGCCAGATAAACGGAAAATTTTTATAATATTCTGGTATTCAGGACAATGATTTTTTCTCAGTATGAAATCTGACACTTTTTTTGCTATATAATAACATAAATAATTGATAAAATATCAATAGCTATTAGTCTTTGTAAATCTAGCTATTTCACAAATCATACGATTATTCAACATAAATTTAAAGTTCAATATATACTTTTATTTTGTTAGATTAATTTAAAATTGAAATTAAAAATTACTTATTCATAATTCTAAACTTTTATAGGTTAAAGATATGGATATCTATTTGATACACGCCATATAATTTCCATGGAAACTTTTTGGTTCGCTTCATTTTGATAAAATTTACCGATTTTCAAGGGTCAAATTTCTACACGTATCTCGCATCTTCTTAAACTGCGTTTAGATATAGAAACACTGCAGACAGTTTACAACATGTATACTAATAATACATTCAATTGTCAAATTTCTACTCGTATCTCGCTCCTTCTTAAACTGCGTTTAGATACAGAAACACTACAGACAGTTTACAACATGTATACTAATAACACATTCAATTGTCAAATTTCTACTCGTATCTCGCTCCTTCTTAAACTGCCTTTAGATATGGAAACACTGCAGACAGTTTACAACACTTATACTAACAACACACTCAATTTTCAAATTTCTACTCATATCTCGCTCCTTCTTAAACTGTATTTGAATATAGAAACACTGTCCAACACGTATACTAATAACACATTCAATTGTCAAATTTCTACTCGTATCTCGTTCCTTCTTAAACTGCGTTTAGATACAGAAACACTGTAGACAGTTTACAACATGTATTCTAATAACACATTCAATTGTCAAATTTCTACTCGTATCTCGCTCCTTCTTAAACTGCCTTTAGATATAGAAACACTGCAGACAGTTTACAACACTTATACTAATAACACACTCAATTGTCAAATTTCTACTCGTATCTCGCTCCTTCTTAAACTGCGTTTAGATACAGAAACACTGCTGTCAGTTTACAACACGTATACTAATAACACATTATACTATTAGTGTTATAGAAGAGTGTCAGTTTAGTAAAAAGCATTCTTGTAAGAGAAAAATTTATTTTTGCACATTTGCACGAATGACTGAACATTAAATGGAAAAAATTGGGACATGCATTGGCAATCTTTGGAAAATTAATTTCAATCCAAAAAAAATATCAAATATTTCTGCTATTTAAAATTCATAGTGACGTTCAAAATAAGTGCATATACCCTATCTATTTTGATTTAGGAGCTTAAGAAAAAAATTGATTTCATCTTGATTACTCCTTTAAAGTTGTAAAATTTAAAGAAATCAATAACTGTTTAAGTTCCTACGCTTTTTGCCTGCAGCTGATTGTGGAGCTCCACGGAAAGGACTCATTTCCGGATTTATTTTTTTTTTTTTTTTTTTTTTTTTTTTTTTTTTTTTTTTTTTTTTNTTTTTTTTTTTTTTTGTATGTAGAGCTTTCTGAACAGCGTAATAGTTAATTGCTATTTTCCTTGAAACCAAATTGTCTTTTTGGGAAAATAGAGAAGGGCTAATTAATTATCTATTTTTAAAACTTATAATTACTTGACTTGAAATGCATAATTGAACAAAATTTCTAGCAGAAAAAGTTAGTCTTGTATTCCTTGCATTTAAATTCACACCAGCTATATATTTTCTTTTTCCTTGGATATACGAACACAGCTTCAATGCAGAAAATTTATAGTCGTATTAAAAACTAGCTTTTAATATAATTGCTTTTAGAAATTATTAAACACGTGAATAGGCTGCTTACTAATTTATATTAAGTTTATTTAATGGCTTACGTCGAATTTTTACACGGATTACAGTGGTTTGTTTCCATAGCAGGAATGTTGAAATTTCTCACAGATTTATCTAGCCATGAAAGTATGAAAAAGACGTCGGCGAAGAATTTCATCGACTTTATCAAACGTCATTCAAATGGGAAAATTTAGAGATTTGATATGTTCCAAAGATGACTCCATTCAGACGATGGTGAATTTTTGGAATTTCTTTTTTTCGTATTTTTCTAAGAATTATTATCCATCAACTTAAAAACCTTCTAATTAACATCTTGACTTCTTATGGTTCTTTGTGAAAGAACTATTTCTACGTCCTAAAATTATTAAGGGAAATCTACTTTAAGCTTGTGATTTAATGTAAAAAGATTTATATGAGACATCATTCTCTCTCTCTCTCTCTCTGTATATATATATATANTATATATATATGTATAAAGTTCAAAGTGAAGATAAAAACAAAGGAAAATTACAGACAAATGAAAAAAAGGGGGGAGGAAATAATAATAGAAAAAATAACAAGCAACTGGGGGGGGGGGAATATTACCTATGAAAATATTACCAAAACATTGCTATATGAGTGTAATATTACCTTGCCCACATCGATTTTCGGGCCCATCCTTGGTAACTAACAAATCAAACACACTTCAGCAATGCAGTATGAACGCAATTTAAAACAAACCTCCTCTAGTTACGTTCAATTTGCGCTTTTGCTTTCATATTTTGCACTCTGGCAATCTTGTTACTGAAATATTTTAAATCCTTCTTGAAAAATTTCCCGTTCATGTAAGTTCCTTTGAATTCGCTACTCGCTTTATACATTATGTTTTATTCTGTTTTTCTATTATATTTTATTTTCTGTTTTTTCGTCTTATTTTTACTGATTGTGTACTATTTTATTTGCTATAATTTTTGTAAAAATTTTTGGAGTGCTCCTCACATTATGGTATTGATATATTTTGCTTTGGCTATATTGATACAATATTAGAAAGCACTCTTTTTTGCGGATAAAATCGTCTGGGCAGATGAAAAGATTATATTTTTTATTTTCTGGATTTTTTAAAAAACTTTATCTTTTTTCTGGGGATTTTTGTTTATTATTATTATTTTTTTTATTATCCCCCCCCCAGTTATTTGTTTTTTCTTTAGCATTATTTTCCCCCCTTTTTTCATTTGTCTGTAATTTTCCTTTGTTTTATCTTCATTTTGAACTTATCTTATGAGTTCTATTTAGTTATTTTTCTTAATTTTCGTCGTGTTTTCTTGTATTTATTTATAATGCTGTATATATATACGAAATACATGATAATATATACATATATTTCATAATATATATATATTTTATGAAACCAGTTCATTTAATTTAACTGAACCGCAAGTGATTCATTCAGTACGTTTTCACAAAAATATGCGTATTCTTGTCAGTTTTTCATTGAATACCTAAGCATTCTAGTAGTCTGTATGTTTACTTTTCAAAATTTAAAAACTTGAAAGTGCCATGAATGTTAGTAGGAAAGGCTTCAAACTGCATTCAAGTATCACATAAAAGTGACGTTAGGGAAGTTTATCATACTTTTTTACCGTAAAAAAATATTTCAAAACTCTTTTTTCCAAACTTGCAGATTCGTAGTGAAAACCACTTTTAGCTTCTGGGCTTTTATTTTTTCAAAGTAAGATTTTTTGAAGAACTTCTTTCCTGTGCGAACCGAAATATTTCATTTTGCTTATCTGAAGGAGACAATTCTAGTGATAAATAACTTATGAAACTGCATTTGAAAAAAAAAATTCTTTAACACCAAAAATTTTCAAGTTAGAAAAAAACTAGTATGAGAATCTGATTCTTTTGAAGGACATACTTTGGATGTTTTTAAAACTCATACTGTGAAAGTGTTAGCTGAAAACAATGGTAAAGTATAAAAGTAATAAAAATGGAAATTAATTATAATTGACAGAACAACACTTTAATGCTTTTTAAAATTTTCACCACTTTAACAATGCGTAAAGTTGTCAAAAAATTAGTGCATGTAATACAATTTCTATTTTTAAACTAAATAAAGTAACTTAAACCAAATATTTTCTTAGTAGTGCATAAAACAATATTTTAGAAACTATAATCCTACCTTTTACTCATATCACACTTTAATAGTTTTTTTTTCCTTTTAATTATATGCATCTATATTTTTACGCAAGTTTTGATATATCACCTAAAAAAATTATTTTTATTGGATTGAATACAAAGTTTACTGATGGATTTGAATGGATTTTATGACTTTGACAACAAATCAATGGTCACTCAATATCTTTAATATGAGCCAAAATAATTGATAAATCTTATTTTCCAACTTAAACGTGATTATCTTCAAGTCTGCAATTATTTCTCACCCTGATGATAAAAAACTTTATAGAAATGCATTTCAGAATGTCTTCTTTAAAAACAAAAGAGAAATACTAAATTCAAAGTTAAAAGTCATGTTTTTAAAATGTGTGTTTCAAAGTTATAATCAAACACAATAGCTTTAATTAAACATAGTTATGTTACTTTCATAACTATATTAAGTTAATAAAAACCATTCAAAAAACCTAAAAATACGTGGTGCATTTTTTGCTTGCGTTAGTAATGCTAATTACTAAAATTGCACAAAATATTTATTTGAAGTAAAAACACATGCTTACGAAAATAAAAATTATACGTGATGAAGTTTATTTTAATATCTGGAGAGTCACTTTAACACTTGGATTGCAATTATTAAAATTTTTGAAAAATCTTGCAAAAATGAAGAATTTTTCGCTGGGTTTAATTACTTTTACATAAATGGAAACAAATCTAGGCAAATTGAAAAGTTCAATTTCTTCTTTTGGATATCTAGGTTATTATCTTTATGATGCTTACCCGTTTCAATGTCCAGGCTATAAATCATATATAGTTTGAAATATTTCTATGAGATTTGTTTCATACATTTTAAGAAATTTGCTCCCCTAAAAGTCCCTAAAATAACAATTAATGGTTTTCAAGTAGAAAAAAAAAATTTCAAGTGGAAAAATTTATTCAAAACAAAGCAGTTTTCAAATTTTTAAGCAAAATGTAAAATTACTAATTTGATGTTTTCCATACTAAAATAATAGTATTTTATAACTTCAGCCATTCCTATTTTATCATATTTTAAGAAGTCCATAGATTTTTACTCATTGCGATGGAAGTAAAATCATAATTTATAATAAAATTATTATTTCTATAAATGGTATTTTTTTAATATTCGTATTATTTTTCTCCCTCTACATTTTTTAATTAACAATAACTGTCGTACATCAAATAATTTTACTTTTAATAATCATTATTATTTAGAGGTTATTAACAATAGTAAAGAGGAAATTATTTGATTTGCAATTATAAAATACTTGCATTTGTTTATTTTAATTAAGAAAAAATATAAATTTAACTCCGATTATTGTGCTATTAATATTTATATTGACAAAGGTTAGTCAAAGTGACTTGTTAACACACTTATAAAGAATAGTTGAATAGTTATATTCTTCTAACACTGTTTCGTAACTATTAAGCTATATTATCAACACATTGTTAGACACGAGTTACAAATTGAATTATTTTCACGAGAGTTGCTCAGGTGAAGTTTCAATAGCAACCGTGTAATTAATTATAAATCTAGTCAGCACCCGTGATATTTAGATTCACTGCTTATGCTTTACTATCTGAATTTGAAATAACTGAAGCTCATGTGAAACGGCTTGAAATTTTAACCAGATCATGTATACTCTATTTAACTTTGATAGTGTTTTAGACATTAAAATTTGTATACAAGTTTCGTGTGTTTTTAAAATAATTTTCAAGAAAGAAAAGAAAGTAAGAACCATATTTTTTCCTTAATATTCAATTTTAGGTCATGAATTGCAGTTAATTCGATCCCATTATTCAGATTTATTCCTAATGCACATAGAATTTTTTGCTGTTTTGGATAATTATTTGCAAATAGTGCGAATAGTTTAAGTTTTACACCTGAAAATTGATTTCTATATTCAAATTTTTACAAAAATTAGATGAGATTTGATTTTTTAATGAAATTATAAAAATAAGTCTTATTGCTAAGTGCATAGTTTATTTAATGAATAAAGAAAAAGCATTTATAATTGAAAAACGCAGAGTTTTCGTTTAATAAAAACTGCAATCCTTAAAATTGAAGAATTTCTTTTTGAATGCATTTTTATTTCTTTTTATACTGCGGCAATCGAAATATTTTAAAAGTTATTTTATTTTCAAAATTTTAGCTTCTATTCAAAGAACTAAAGCTAATTATTTTATTTTTTAAATTACAAATTAAATAATCACATATTTCAACTGAATAAGTTAATTAATGTTTATTTTAAATTTCAACTCATTTATTATTTTTACGTAATAATCTACTCTTACAATGTCTAAAATAAAATTTTTGTGATTAATTAAATATATATTTAAAATCACATGAGAATTAGTATTACATAGATTATTACTTTATATGAATAAGCTTTTGGTATTTCTGATTTCTGAATTTAGAGTAACATACCATCTAGATTATCAAGAAGATTTAAATCTATTTATACAAAGTTTAATGTTCCATTTTTCTTTAGCTAAATTATTTTTTTTAATTATTTGAAGCTATCTTTCTAAATAAAAATAAGTAAATTCCTACCTAAATCACTATGAAAAATTACAAAAAGAACCACCCCAAAGGGGAAAAAGTTGATTTATCTAAAACATTTTCTTGAAAAAAATAAAAACAATTTTTAAAATATTTCTAATTATAACGTACGTTTTACTTTTTATACCAATAAACACATATTTTTTCGCTTATCCATGCATATACATAAAACTGACAACCAATATAAAAATTATGTGATTAATACAAGCGTTAGTTAAACATTAAAACATTACTCATTGTGAGCGTGGTAGATTGTGAAAGTTGGTGATATCTATAAAATTAAATTTTTTATGAATGTCACAAAAATATTTTAATAGCTGGGAAATTCTTTATTCTTTATTAAAATATCTGGCATTTTTAAACGTATTGCAATTAATACATTTCTCTAGGGTAATTTGGAAGTATGCGAATAATTAATCAATACACCTAAACTTGTTAACCTTATAACAAAAAATCTTTAAAACATCTAACAATAAGCCTGTCCTTCTCTGTGTATGTTGGGATTGCTTGTCATGAACCATGATAATTAATCAATATTTTATGGATTTTCCAATAAGCCTAAAAGTATGTCTCATTACAATAATCCTTAAATGCGCTAGTCTGATTAGAAATTAATTAAAAGCTTTTTCAAGTACCTTAATATAATTACTCAACATAAGGTGCTGCTTGAAGAGATCTAGAATCATTCATATGTCATACATTGAAGATATATTGTCCATATTTGTTAAAGTATAAAATTAAATAACGCATATAAGGAGATAAGTAATATTGTCTAAGAAAACAGTATGGTATAATACATTGGAATATGGTAAAATGCGCCATGTTTCTGGCTGTATGGTAGCACCCAAAAGCTCGGTATTTTTTACTGAAGCTGTTTAGTAATCATTTTGGTAAAATTTACAATGAAATAATGTTTTAAAATATGCAGTAAAATTTGATAAATGTGGTAAAATTTGGAAATTTTATCATGGTACTTTAGAGCATATATACTTTAGAGCATATATACTTTAGAGCTTTATTTTATTTACAATTTACAGTTGGTTGACAAAATTTATTGATTATTTCAAATGCAATTGGCCACCCATAGCATCCTAGCTAATTCACCTTGAAAAACTTTTAATTCTGACTTGATGCTTTAGCAAAAACTTATTTAGTCTATATGCGTGGCCCGCTGAAAAACCCAACAGCATATCCAAATCAAATTGCAATACTTCGGTTTAACCAATACTACGCATAAACTTACCAAGCTGTGACTAAACATTTCTTCTGCTACCTGACTGCTTGATTTCTCTGCACTTTGGTTCAAAATTTATTTTTGAAATATGATCATAATATTGCGTAAAGTGAATATTTCTTAAAGTTTACGTGATGTAGTTCTAAATGTCAAAAATAAATAGAAAACTTTCTATAATTACCTTGATTTTATAGTTATTCATATTAGAAGGAACAAATACATGCATAGAATATTTTTTTCCACTAAACAATACAAACACAGAATAGTTTCAAAGTACAAAAGAAACTAATTTAATTTTCGGCTTTCTTTTCTTAACTGTATTAAAGAATTCTAATTATAATTGCATTGAATAAATATCAACTCCAAATATTCGTTAAGTAATAAAACCTTCATTATGAACCGAGTTCAAAATCATATATTTACTATGCTTAAAATATAATCAAATTGCAAATAAATGTAGCCAAAAATACTCTATCCAGCTAAGGAAAGAATGAATATTTTGAAAAATCTATTTTGTCTTTGCCTCCAGCAAACATCAAATTATGAGAGTGAAAACTTCGAAAATTGAAGATATTTGCTCCCGGGTTCTAACACAACTTCGGGAGGAGAATACCTTTGCATTCAAAAAGAAATAAATGCTCTTTTGCAGATAAGCAAAGAAAGAGTGCAAAGCAGGTACTCAAGGCAGCTACGCAATCAAGCGTTATTCGCTAAAGGGCTTCCAAAAGACTGAGTGGGAGGAAAAATGAAATGGCTTGTGATTCTGCCAACAGATCCCTCTTCTTTAAGTTATTGGATAGAAGAAATGTTGTTGAAAGCTCTTTCTGCCACGTGTATTCCTTACTATAATATCCATTACTAATCGGAGTTTGAGCGAAGAAAAAAAATATCTCAATGAAAGGTGGAATGATTTCCAGTTGGATGTTTTCATGTTGGGCTGCTCTTTTTAAACTGTATTGAAAATGGGATTCGGGAACTATTTTTATGATTGCATTTTTGGATTTATAATGATATAAATATCTTCAGCTCAGAAGAAGTCAAGAATTTTTTTCAGGATTAAAATGAGACTTTGAAAAAAAATAAGGATTTTGAAGCAGATTGCCAAGGAATTTAGTAGAAATTTAAAAAAAAGAAATTGAAAGCTAAAAATCTGGGGGTAATTAGTGTAGATTGAATTAGATGGCTTTTGTTGATTATGACAGAAATATAAAAAAAAAGTGAATTGAAAATAACTGAGTAAAATTCTAACTTTTGCAAAAAGTAATATTTAATTAGCGCTTTTCGAGTACAGCAGAGACAAATTATAGGCACATTATCGGAAAAGAACACTGACAAAAGTAACGCCAATTTAGCAAACCAAACGATATAACATTCTAATATTTAAATAATTTGACTGAAGATTTAAGACAAAAAAAAAGGTCGATGGAAATTATAGTAGACCCAAAAACGTGTATGCTAATGTTCAATGTGGTTGAAGAGCAAAAAGTTAAAACTAGATTTGTATGCTCAGTTGTTGTAATAATTAGTTATACACTTGCATTGAGTTTGCCGTTGCATTTATTATGAATAGAAATATTTGCATTCGCTCTTAATAAAATTGAATGAAAATTAATTAACTGATTTATTTATTTAAAGAAGAAATAAGGAATGATTAAATATAAGAAATAAGGAGAATTTAAAAGCTAGGAAATATGCAATGCCGATAGTAGCATCACTAAAATTATCATTTCTAAAAACAATTTCAATGCTTAGCAGAGTTTATCACGTTTTACACTTTCATAAAGTAAAAAATGCATTACAAATGGTTAAAGTAAAATATTGTTGTAGTAAATAATATTTTTTTTCTTATAATGATTTTGGAAAAAAAATATTTTAGGCAAAAATGTTTTTAATTTGCTTAGATTCTCAAACATTTATCAATATATCTGTCGTTTCCAAATTATGAATACCGCCTCAAAATTTTAGGGTTTGTGCATTCAGAACAATTGCATTCTTGTATTTAATTTCCTAACGATAATATCTCATTTGCCTTCATTATTTCAGGTTTAATTCTTGTACCCTAACCATAAGAAATGAACATCTAATCTTTGCATCGAAAATAAGACTGATATCATTGCATCAAAATAAGTCTTTTATCTCTTTTTCTTCAAGAACAGTGCATTTAGCATTGTGCTGTTCTGCCGCAGCAAAAAATAATCCAAATTTCCTTTATGTTTATAAGAAATAACTTCCTTAGAAAACTTCCATTTACTTAATTAACAAATTCAATAAAAAATAAGTACATTAAGCATGACTGAAATAATTACATACACACTGTAAGAAAATTCCGAATCAAATTACAGTAAGAAGTACCGGTACTCAAGGTGCCAGTACTTTTCCCTGCAAAATCTATTTGTAATATCTAAAATATGTCTGCATGTAACGGAACGAAAAATCTGACCTACCGTATTCTTACCACAGTAATTACCGTAAAATCGTTGAAAAACTGAAATTAAATAAATATTACAGAGAAAAGTTACGTTCGGTATACATTTCGGTAAAAAGGAAATTTACGGATGATGCACCCTAAGTGCTGGTACTTTGTACCATAATTTTATCCGGAATAATTTCGAGTATATGAGTCCGATTAATTCCGCACTGAAAATTCCTTACTTTAATAACACAACACTTTAAATTGTACTTTTTTAAAAGAGAAAAAACATTTTTTTTTAATGTATTATCAAAAACCGAAGGTTTAAATGGAGAAATTGCATTATATATCGTTTAAAAAAAACTAAAATTCACTCAAAAGTTCCAAACATAGGCAAAATATACGAATTTACATCTTAGGATGTGATTTTATAGCACTGTAAGGCTTGGGAAATGCTTCTAAGACCTGATGGTTTTGAAGATGCAATACTTTAAATTCTAATCCATTATGAAGGGCATTTACTTTGACAATGAAGTAGAAAATGATGCATTTGGCGTAAAATGAGTAGAAGCGCCATTTCAGCTGAATGAGTTTCCTGAAGTAATCTATGTGAAAGGACTTTGATGACCTATCTGAAGAGTAACATTTTATGGGAACTGGTTTAGGTTTGATACTTCAATGGAATACCTTTCGGATGTTTAATGTTCCATCGGTTTACAAAAGTGCACATTGTTAGATTTTGAAACATCTCATTAGATGTGTGAAATGCTGCTGAAAAGTACTTCAACATTTAATGGCCTCTGAAAGGTCATCCGTGCTGACAGTGAGTCAAGTATTCTTAATTTTATTTGTTAAATGCACTAAAGTGGAAAGCACTTTAAATTTTAATAAAAGTTAGGCCTATTAGTAACAAAAAGACATTATTATGCATTATTAAATTTAATACTGGACATTGTCATTTCCATTATGACTGCATGAATGTATAACGAAATATTTTTATTTAATATAGTAATTTAAGAATTCCGTAGTTCTTCCATGATGCTTAATCTTTTGCGATGAATTTCAAATTGTTCTGCTTTTAAATTTTACCAACTACAACTATCAAAATGCATTTATTATTAATAAATAATCTCTCTCCCCTTATATTATATATATATATATATATA
>NC_092206.1:42760743-42779950 GCF_043381705.1 Parasteatoda tepidariorum
ATAGCTTTATATATATATATATATATATATGCACCGAAGATCCATTACATTATGATCACCCTGCTAATAACATGTAGGACCACAAATGCTCTATTAGATTAAGGTCAGGTGATTTTGGCAGCCAAGACATGACTTGAAAGTCACTGGAATGTTTCTCGAACCAATCCATGACGATTCGACCCTGATGACCTGGTGCATTATCCTGTTGGTAAACAGCATCCCCCGCAGGAAAAACTGCTGCCATGGATGGGTGAACCTGCTTTGAATGATAGGGTGAACCCTTTCAAGTAGCTTACAGATGTCAGAGATTGTTCTATGAGAATTATGGGTCCTAATGTGCCCCCTGAAAACATTGTTCCTGGACGAGATACCATGAAATCCTGGGCGAGCTGATTGTTATAAATGGAGGGTGGTCATAATGTAATGGCTCTTCGGTGTATATATACATGTATGCAGTTGGGCTGCCCATTCGACACATGGTTACCATCAAAATTTAGATGGGAAGGGTGACCCAGCTATTCGCTAAAGGTGGCTAGTATTTTTTAATAAATTACTGAATAAATTATTTAATTTAATAAATTACTGAATAAATTATTTAATTTAATAAATACTCGCACTAGAGTTTTATTTATTCACAATTCAATCTTTTTCTACTTTGTCTAGAATTTTATTAAACGTTGATATATTACAATTAAAATAATAAATCTTTCTTTTAAAGAAATTTTATGATAATATGGTTTATTGCATATCTAATCATTAAGATTTGTTGATACAACATATTAAAAACGGTTATTGAAATTTAACTTTCTTAGTAAGCATAAATTGAATTATAGAGAACAATGAATCAAATGTAATTTATTTACTAAATTTTTAATCATCGAAATTGTTTAATTCTCTTGTGATAGTTATTTTTACTCTGTTTTAAAATTTAGAAAATTGCATTCCTGTTTTTGAGATTAAATGACTCAGTAAAACTCATTTGTTTTTCTGTATTTTATGTATAATTATATGAGTACAGAGAAATAACTAAAGATTGCATTCCCTTGTTAACGTATCAAAAGATTTAATCTCGTTAAATAAACAACTGAAGATCATTTAATTGATTGAGACAATTTAAATTTTCTTCTAAGAAACAATTTAATCAAAAACTAAGTTTTTTTTTCTTTTTTAAAACCACAATGACCGATTTCTCATCTAAAGGCAATATAGCTCGAGTATTTGCCTAGAAAAATACAGGACAGTTAAAACGAGAAATCACCTATTTCAATTAATTAAACGGATGAAGGAAACAAAATTTCAATAAAAGTATTCTGCAAAAGATAATTTTTAAATATTAGATTGCTGATATGCACATGTGATGATTTTAATGAGACTTACTATTTATAGTTATGAAAGCATTTAATTTCTTAAATAATATTTCTGAATAAAAGCCACTTTAAAAAAATAAAATCTGGGGTGTTATTTTTTTCAGAGATAAAATGAAGACATTTTTATTACGTTAAAAGTAGGTGTTTTTATAACAGGTTTTTTTAATTAATGAAAAATATTCTATGAAAGTTAATATATAGAAATATATTATTCACGTTTCTTATGAAGAAAAGAAAATAAGAATTTATACTAAAACTGCTAAATTAATGAGTTCATTTCATGATGAACTGAAACACCTAAGAATTTGAAAATTTTCTGCATGTTGTAAGTTTCCACCTTTCTTTTATTTGCATACTTTATACTTTGTCTTTACTGTATCATAACTCTCAATAAGGAATTGCAATATCAAAGTAACGCCACTTAGTTGGAAAAAAAAAGACTTCAATATCATGCTATAAAAAAGACGCTGGTTGTTATCCAAAACCTCAGCTGAAATACAGAAATTATATAACCTCTTAACCAAGGGTAAAAATAAGTATTAGAGTATATAGTTAAGATTTCTGCACTGAACAATTTCCCCTAATAATAGCCAAAATCTACAAAAAAAGTGTTTCAATAAAACGAAATTTTGCACGTTAAAATGTGTAAAAGAATCCATAAATAAGGCCTTTAAAATGACATATAAGTAACCTTATCACTTTATAATATGATATTGACTAACGTGAAAAAAGATTATGTGGTGCACAGATATAACGATTAAAGAAATTTTTTTAAAAATAAATAAATCCCACACCGATTCCTTGGGCTTGATACTCTATTATAAATATGAAAATATCTCTATCTGTAAGATTGCAATGAAAATCAACTAGCAGAAATGTACATCAAATAGGCAAACCAAAAAAGAAACCTAATCTAGACCAAATAGATTTCTTTTAATTGCATCACATTAAAAGATGTTCACAATGATGGTAGTACTTGTTTACTTGGACACTATAAGTATATATTGAGTACATTAGTACATATTGAGTACATGAGTACTCATTGAAGAAATAAATATACCGTAGAATTTTACAATGATTTTTCACCAATTACCTACCATTGATTTGCAATGCTAGTTTATACTGACTCAGGGTAGAGGCTCATGCAGAGGCAAATGATGTCTCGTATTACCATATCACTTACAATGACCAAGCAAGTAGACTTTCCGGAATGTCTACAGGACAGGAAGCAACTTCAGTAAAAAATTGAGTATCTGATGAAAGCCAAGTAGATTGCTGAATCAGTTTCAAATGGCTGTCAGACATCCAGAATGTCTTTATCAGAACAGCAATCATACTAAGATTATGGATGGTATTGATTGACATTGCAGATCAGTGATACGCTGAATTACGAATGCACTTGAAAGCGATAAGTTTATCAAACAATTGTACATCCTACATTAAAACAGTTGTTCTTCCTCATAACACCAGTTTACGCATTGAAAGGGAAGAACATATTTTACATTTTTGATACCAGAACTATGTGATACAGTGCACTATGTGACATATCATGCACTATGTGATTTTCTAATTTAAAAGCACATCTTAACTCAGGTCCCGGCCAAGATAGCCTGAATGGCAGGGCACTTAACTCACGTTTATGAGAACGGGAGTGGGAATCCAGCCGACCTAAGATTCCCCGTGTAGTAAATGGTGTCTGGTGAAACCTTGAATTTGTCGGGCACAAAGCCCTCCATGTTCTCAAAACAAATCAATACCTCCTGGGGTACTGAATTGGAGATTGATCGTTCTCTTTTTCAGGTCAAAATTAGGATCTGTGGACGAATGAATGGATTTTTGAATGGATACGCCCTATAAATGTGTGTAACGTATAGGTGTGGCAGAAGTCGAATTCTTGGCCATAGATTACGAAACTGGAAAACAAAAGCTATCGCACGCTCTCTGCCTTAATGGCCAAAGGTAACAACAACAATGCAGGTCCTATTTGATTTTATCTCCATAATGCACTCATATAAAGCCACAACTTGTCTCATACTTACTGTAAGAGACTAATTAAGTAATCAGTTACTAAACATCCTTGCGAAGAAGCGAAAACTGACTTAAAAAATCCCAATAAGCCCGGTAATTTTTACAGAGAGTTCATGTGAGGATTTTGGTTAAATTACTAGTAAAATATGATTTTATAATGTGTGTTAAAATGTGGATAAATTTGGTAATTTTATGTTGATTCCTTAGAGCATGGCATGAAATTTATTTATTCGGTTAAATTTGACTTTCAGTTGTCTTTACTAAATTTGTTGTATTTAAAACAATAATTTTGGAAAAACCAGAATTTCCGATTAGTCGTTGCCCTATAAATAAAAATTTCCAAATGAATTTTTAAAAAACGTATAACTTTCTTTACATAACAAGAATCTTTTTTTTAATCAGAAATATCTATCATATAGGGTGGTACGATTCGATATTTATCAGAATTTTTTTTCTCCGAGTGAAATAAATCTAAGCATATAAATACTAGACGGATCGATTGATAGGTTTTTTTCCTCACTTTCGCTAAAAATGGAATGAATTTTTAGGAAATGAATGAAGTACATTTTAATTGAATTTATATGACATATTAAAAAATTTATTAAACGAAAAATAAATTGAACAAATTTTTAAAAATTAAGTGAACTCATCATTTTAATTGAATTTACGTAACATGTTAAAAAAATAAATTAAAAAATTATAAGCATAGTTATAACAATTTAATATAGCAAGTCATTTAATTTCATTGCAATTGAAAAAATGTGTCTTTTTTGTCAAAATGTTTGAAATTTATTAATAGACTGCAAGCAACATTCTGATCTTCTTCAATATCAGAACAAAGATTGAATTACATAGTTTTTCTTTTAATCTCAATAATGAAATATGAAAGAGAACACTAGAAACAAATCCTGAATTTTGGAAAATTGATCAGAGGTAAAAATACGCTAAAAATATCCTTTTGTTTCAATTTCTTTATTAACAATCGAAAAAAAATTCCAAAGGTTTTCAGGAGAAGGAAAATAGTTTCCGATAACAAAATGGAAGCTTTAGAAACTATGAATAGTTGTATTATTCTTTTTCTTTTCGAAATTCTTTATTTTTTATAAGAGTTCCTACAATTCCATTTTATCTGTTTTTAAGATGGAACATTTAATACTATTTTCAAAGAATGCTCATCGACTTAGCCTTTCATTTTTTTATCCAAACTTCAGTTTTCTTTTTTCATTAATCCGAGTCTTAAAGTTTTTAAAAATGACAGTTATTTCATTTTGCGGAGAACAATAGAAAAGAGCTTATCCGGATTTACAGCTTTAAACTTTTATAAGCAGATTGTGCATAAAAAAAAACTTTAAGAAAAATAGTTTATTTTCTAAATGCTCTCCGGGAGTTATTAGAAATTTCAAAAATTATTATTATTATTTTATTAAACGTTTAATTATAAAAAACAACAGAGAGGAAATCTCTAGTGGTTTTAGTAACAGTAATCACAGCAGTTAAATTGCCTAAATCAAAAACATTAGACATTCTAGGGCATTGTGGCACAATGGTAAAACGCAATTTATTACATTAATTAATGGTAAACGCAATTTTAACGTAATTAAAAACATTTCGATTTCATTGTAGGGCATAAGAGTTTTTTATTTTTATCAAGCTGTCATCAAGTGGAAATTTTAAATATCTACAATATTTCTATCCAGGTTAATGGAAAATGTGGGTTACCATATACTGCAAAAAGTGGCTGGGTGGCGCAGTTGGTTTGTCGTCGGCCTTCTGAGCCCAAGTCTGCGGGTTCAATCCCCGGCTCAGACACCGGATTTTCGGAATGCAGAAAATCCTCAGTGGCCATGTCGTATGATTATGCGGCCTATAAAAGGTCACTGGAGTACCTTATTGGCTCTTGGCATTTCCAGCAAAATTCAATTCCTAGTGCACTTTAGCATCCAAATAGAGTCTTGGTGCTGCCATCTAGTGTGTCAGAAACTAGACGTCCAAATTAACATGACCAACGGTATCTCACCCATTGTGGTGGTCCTGATAGAGTGGATACCACCTCTGGAGAACGCACTAGGTCTGCTCATCGGCAAGACTGATTGTGCAGCTCATTGGGGGAAAAAATATGCTGCAAAAAATTCCTCCTCAAATTACGATATAAAGTACTGATAATGTTACATTTGATCTATGGCTATCACAGAGCTTTTGAAGAGTGAAAATATTGCACTCATGGAATTGCAAGAGAGGTCTTCGGATTTTAATCCGATTGAACGCGTGTGGGACATGCTCGGCATCACGTCCCCAGCAGTCAGCAACAATTCCTCTGTTGCGATTAGCACTACAACAGGAATGGCTAGCAATTCCTCAAGAGCTTTTTAATAATCTGGTCCTCACCATGGGCAGACGTAAATTCTGCATAACAGACTGAGGGATCGTTTCTCATACTAAAGGGTGAAAGTGCCTTGTCAATATGACGTTTTAGACATTTGCACAGTTGCGTTTTAAGCCTATATTTAAATAAATTTCCTTATTGTTCCTTGGATTACATTTTTTTTCTCAAGTTGTTTACTTTCCCATATTCTTACATTTTGAGGAACGTATGGTATGATTTTTTATCGATTCTATGACATGATTTTTTATCTGTTCCAACTAACATAATTAGGGAAAAATATATATAGCAGGGAAGTTTTTATACGAATTTACCCAGAAACTTAACGTTTAGAGGGTTAAATTAAGCTAGTGATAAAAAAAAGTTCCTTTTGTCTGATTAAGTAAAAGCATGTCTAATGAGTTTAGAAGATCAGAAAATTTATTAAATACTAGGTTTCTTTTGCCCTCTGTTCACCAGTACTCTCCAAACCCAAATTGGAAAGGAGAGCGTTTCAGGTGGCCTAAACAAAACTTCTTGCGTTTTCAACTAAAGTAAAATTTGTAAACTAGTGATGTACATGCCAATCTAGAAAAAGTTTAACGACACAGTTTTAAGTGTAAATGTTGTATTTAAGAAACATTCGGAGTATCATTATTCTGCCTCAATCCTTTCAATTCTTTGTGACGCAACGGCTCATATTTTTATCATTCTACACTGGTGGACAAAATTAAGACATGGAAGACATTTTCCCAAATATCTCAAAAGATACTGAATATAAATAAATGAAATTTGGTATGAATATAGCTTATTCCATGATAATAAAGCATGCAAAACAAAAATAAATGCCATTCACTGGCATGACCTATTGCCAATAAATCCAGTGTAGTCTGAACTTAAGGATAAAAGATGACAATAAAAGTGAGGCTTGTACACTGTGTGTTGCCTCTAGTATGGTGTATGGTCACCCCTAACAGACAGACAGCATGCACAACGAGTATGCATGCTGTTAATAAGGGAGTTAAGGAGGACTTGTGGAAGACCCTCCCATTCTTCCACCAGAGCAATTTTTAACTCCAGAATGGTTGTGAGGGGAAGTTGGCGCATAGCAATAGCTCTCCCAAGAGCATCCCAAGCATGTTCAATAGGATTCAGGTCAGGGGATTTGGCTGGCCAATCCATTCGTTGAATATCCTTGCGCATTGTCGTCCATATAAATGAACTCAGGGCCAACAACGCCCTGAAAAGACGCACATAGGGCTCCCCCTGCCTGTACCTCTGGGTATTCACGGAACCATTGTCAAACACATGGAGCGGTGTGCGGGTATCTTGCATGATCCCTGCCCAAACCATGAGTCCTCCGCCAGCATAATGGTCCCATTTGATAATGTTGCTGGAATGGTATCATTTTCCATGTTCCCTCCATATCAATAACCGTTCAGAATCAGGTTGTAGACTGAATCTGGACTCATCGGTGAAGATAACATTAGCCCATTGAAGCTGTGTCCAATTCTGATGTAGTCTTAATTTTGTCCACCAGTGTATTTTCTTTATTTTTTTAATGCTATTTCCTTTAAAAAAACGGAATTATGAGCTTTTTCTGACTAATTTAATGTTTTAAAGTAAAATAAAATGTGAAATATATTAAATAAAAATGAACAAGAAAATGAAACAATCTTTCAAAGAAAAATTCTCATTTGAAATTTAAATTAAAATCTGCATAAAACCTGCAGAATACAATTACCCCTGAAACTTATTTCAAAAGTCAGCCATCTTATTTTGCTCATTTCCGGAAGTTCATTATTTTAATTACTAATAAGAGAAGTAGAGTTACTGAGGGAGGTCGCAATCAAGAATTAGGCTTGATCTTATCTGCCGAAATTTCAATCATGCTACAGCTAAAAATTCTTATTGAGCAGTGTTGCGAGTTAATTAATGCTAAAATATTCGGTTGCGTTGCCACAAAATCTCGATAAATAAGAGAAGTAAATTTTGTTTTCCCACTAGCGTTTCGAAGTTTCTTAAGTAATTAATGCAACAGAAATATTTGATTAAATAAAATACAATAGAAGAATTAACTCAACTAAATGGATTTCCTCAGTTCGTTTGAAATACCTGTTATATATATGAAATAAAATTTTTATATAAAAGATTTTTAACTCCCTATTTCATGTGTTACAATTTATTTTAGATATTCTGACTAAATTTCAGGATTTTCATTTTATGTGGTTTAAATGAAATAAAATGTTTAATGAAAGGCTGTATTTGCACTTATTGTAAATTAAATATTCACCTTAAACTTTTGGTCCTTTTTTAAGTTAAGTGACAAAATTAGGTTTTCTGTTTAATTGAGTTTTCAAAGTAAAATAATAAAAATACCATGTACTTTGCACTAAATAAAAAAACAGACCACCCTAAGTAACTTTTGATGTAATGATCAGATCTTCACGTTCTTGGTCTCATTCTTAATGATTCGAATGAGTAACCTCGAATATGCTAATTAATTAGTACAGACGATATTTTAAATTACAAAATCAGCGTACTTTCTCTGAATAATTATACTTTTTTGACGGATTAAGATTTCTGACATCCAAAATATTTTTTTTTAATTTCTAATGGCAAGGCAAAAGGTACAAATAGAAGGATGAAATTTATAACGAATGCAAATGTACGTAGGATAACAAAGAAAAAAGACCGAAGTCATTGGCTAAAAAGTTCTCTTGCTTCCCAATATCTCGAGGACTTAGTGTATCCATGAAGAACCCCACATAGAAGCAGGTGGTCCCCGCCCAATTTCTTTCCAGATTTACAAAGTGGACAAAAAGGCGTGGTGGAAAGGCCTATGCGGTATAGAGATTGATCGTTGGATCTGGAGTTTCTTGGGCTGGGATAATCCACCCGCATTCCACTGTAAGATCTCAAGTTTCATAGCAAGAAATTGCCTAAGGCTGTGGATCACATAGCCGCAGAGCGTTGCCCAGAGTGCACCACGAGGAGGTAGATTTACGCTGCACTCCACAGCCAAAATATAGGAGTTGCAATTTGGGAAATATGGTTACAAGAGTTTGGCCAGGAAAGTCGTCCAATGTTTGTACTCCTTGATACTAGTTTCATTTCTTGTGTTTTTCCCTACATCTCAAGAATTTTTTAAGCGAATTGAAAAAAATTTACACCAATTATAAATTATTTGAGTGAAATCGGTAGAGCAGTTCTTGAAACATCGAGTTTTTAAAATATGAATTTTTTAAAATTTGATTTCTCAGGAGCAATTCGACTCAAATTTTGTATTTTGTCATATAAATTTATATTCTTTAAGACGATGTGAAGCATTTTATACTTTCCAGTTCAAATTTTTTTCGACAAATAATAAATAAAACAATAAAATTTAATAAATGTAATTAAAGTTATTTTTGCGTGGAATAATCTTTGGACAAACGAATATTTTGATTGTGGGCAAAAAATTCTTAATTCGCTTCAAAAGATCTCAAGATATGTCAAAATACGCTAATAAAGTAAAATTAACTTTAAGGGTCTCAAACTTTGGATCGCTCTCCTGACCAAACTACTGGGGCCATATTTCTTAGACCCGGAATTTCAAGATATCCTCTATATTTTGGTTGTCAGAAGTCTGAATGCGTTTCTGCGTTTGATGTTATACCTTAAATCAGGGATGGGCAAACTTTTTTGGTCGTGGGCCAAAAATCTAGAAGAAAAAGTTTGGTGGGCTGTGTAAAAACTTCTAAAATAAAAATTCTAACTTCTGAAATAAAATAAAGTCAATTCATCATTGAACGCATGGCACTCTACATCAACTTTGCATTTTTTAGTTGCCATTTTGGGATTAAAAATGTTTACAAATAACTGAAAAAGGTAGTAGCCTTTTCATAAATTTAATAATTTCACCATTATTTGCAATGACGTTGTATGTGAGCAGCCTTTCCATACGCAGTAAATTATGTTAGAACTCACGCCGGAAGTTAAAATGTTGGAACTTAAAATGCGTAGTAAGCCTCATGTGAAGTACAATTCACCTATATTAGATTCCATATGTCTGCTCCTCGAGAAAGACAAATACTAGTTGGAGCTAATCTAAGGCTATTCTATAAGGGACTTTCGCTTTCAACATTTTATCAATTGAAGCTGTTAATGCTAACTATTTTAATTAATTTATGTTTTGTAGAACAAAAATAGAGAAAGTAAAAAGTTAAAATTCTGTCCGCGGGCCGGATAAAATCTTCCGGCAGGCCACAGTTGGCCCGCGGGCCGTAGTTTGCCCATCACTGCCTTAAATTACCGTCAGCACTAACTAATTGGCATATTTTAGGTCACCCTTTCGAAACATGAAAATTGAGTCCTAGAACATGAAGATCTGATCATTACATCAAAAGTTATTCAGGGCTGTCAGTTTTTTTTTTTTTATTTTGTGCTCTGTATATGGTAACAGTTTTGTTATTATTTTTTTACTTATAATAACTTTTTACAGAAATTTATTATTTTCGCTATTATTCCCCTGATAGAAAATCATTTTTATTAATAAATCAATCAAGCAATTAAGTATTTTCGTGCAATTCTTAAATTATTTGTCATAGTTCAGTAAATAATCTCAATAGAGAAAAATGCGAATTAATTAATTGTGAGTGCGATAAGGTCATTAATACTTTTCTTCATCGTATGAATTCCGAACCAAACTGCTGTAAAATCTATCCGCACTCAAGTGACTGGTACTTTTTACCGTAAAATTCATTTTCACTGCATCATGTTACGAAACAAGAAATCTGATATACCGTAATTTTTACAGCAATATTTACTGTAAAGTCACAGAAACACTCGAAATTAACAAATTGTTGAAAAAATTACAGTATAATATTTTACGATGAAAAAAGAAATTTACGATAAAAACGGATTTTACGGATGATGCTTTCAAAGTTCCAGTACTTTATACCGCAGTTTGATCTAGAATTTGTACAGTTGATCCGGAATTTGACTGGAAGTGTACTTTTCTTATGATAATAGCTACTTTTCTTATTTAATAACTAAAATTACCTTTATATTGTAATTATGTGCTTAATATAAGTTATTATACGTGTATATTCATGTTGAATGTTATACCCATGGCAAACAAGGGTAGATATTAGGCTCCAGGTATTCTTTGGCCAAGGTTATACAGAACTTTATTTTTCTAAGAGACATTTACTGCATAAACTTCGTTTAGCTCATTTATAAATAGTTTTTGCCTTAAAATTAAACAAATCAGTAATTCTATCAAAAAGTAAATCATTCCCTGGATAGTCCGTTATGCGCCAGGAGGAAAATGAAGATTTACATTGTAGTCTTTACAACTTCTTAACTACGCATTTCTTCCCAAACGAGTTGTTAACCATCGATTTGAAGCTAAGTGAGCTACAAGTCAACCCAGCTTTAGAAGTAAGAGTATCGATGGGTCAAACATCATAAACAAAATCCTTCAAAATGACAGCTCAGCCATTAACCAACTAATCCAAGTTAAAAATTCTACGTTTAAAATATTTTCATTGTTAAGTAATTAATTAAAAAGTAATAAATGTTACTGTAAATTCAATTCTTTTTAGAAAAATGAGCAATCCTAGAGAGAAAAGCTGAAAAAATTTTTGCAGGGTAAATTTTTGAATCATTAATTTTGCAAAATGTAAACAACTCAGGTTAATTTTAAAGTGACTTTATAACAAAGCGATCAATATTTTAAAAAAAAGAATAAGAAAGTGAAATTGGAAGAAAAACGAGTGCAAATATAAATATGAATCAACTTATTATTCAATAAATAATTTAAAGAAATAAACAAATACGTAAAAGGAACGTATTTCTGTTTTTTGATTTATAATTGCAGTTATTACGTTAATTATGACGTTCTTTCATTTCAAGTTCTCGTAAAAATAAATATTTTTATTTACAGATCACTATTCTGGCTTACTGTATTCCTGAAAAAGAATAAACAACATTTTTTGATAATTCAGTTTGGAAAAAACTAATATTGCTGTTGGATAAAAAAAATTTAAACCTAATGACAAACAGTCAAAAATTCACAAACATTATAAAAGAATTTTACAAAAAAAAGTTTATCCCTTTTACATATTGTATCAATTTTTAATATGTTGGACACGTTTGCAACTAAAAATAAAAACTATTTGCATTTTACTTTAATTTTTGTTTTAAAAACTAACAAAAATTGAAACTTAAGAAATTTTGTTTCCCACTTTCAGATGTTGCTTTATTCAAAGCAGTTTTTAGTATATAAATAAAATCAATAAAATAAATCATTAGATTGCTTTAAACTAAGAACAATTCATCACTTTAAAATTTAGTTAAAATTATTGATTAAATTTACGAATTGTAATTCAGGACTGAAAGATTATATATGTCATTTTAACATTTAAAATGCTATTATCATTAGAAATGTCAATTAAGGTAATTTTTAAAAAAAGTAATTTTCAAATATATATGAAACTGAACTTTTATAAATATACCGAGTTCTATCATTGTGTACTGTATATGGGTTATTAGTTTAATTATCAAAAGTATTGACAAGAAAAATGAACAATTTTATTTATTTATTTTCTTAAAATTAAAATAACTTAATTTTTTCTTGCATTGTAAAAAAATTCCAGAACATATTACGATATTAAATACTTAAAAACTCTTAAAACTCTCTATTAAAACTCTTGGGGTCCATCATCGGTAAAATCCAGTTTATATTAAAATCCAATTTTGTCGTAAAATCTATTTTACCGAAATTTTTACTATACCGTTTCCGTAATTTTTATAGTTTTACAAGATTTAATTTTTACGGTACAGTACTTATTTAGAAATTTTGCTGTAATTATTACTGTAAAAATTATGGTAATCTAGATTTCTTGTTCCGTAACATGCTCCAGTAACAATGAATTTTACGGTAAAAAATGCTCTGAACTCTCATACTTTTTACCGGAATTTTTTAGGTATGTATTATTAAAATAAACAAAACTTCGATGTGTTTAGCTCTGTTTCTTATATAGTATATTCCATTTCATTCAATCTAAAGCTTACTCCGATGTTAAATTTACTTAATGTAGTTAGATTAATTATTGACTAAGAAACTTTCAAATTTGCACATTGCATTTAGGCCATTATTATTTTAATTAAACCTTATTTATTCAACCTAAAATGTAACATAAGGAAATCAATGACAATTGCAATAAAAATATTGTATAATATTTGTTCGTTTTTTTTAAACTTAAAATTTCAAAAACATTCGAACGAAGGTAAGAAACAAGTTACAAACAAACTCTCACGTTGTTTGCTTTATTTCCTCGCTTAGCCAAATTTCTTTTTCAAAAACCCTGTAGACATGTTTACAAGAAAAACTGAAATTTAATATTTCTTGTTTCAAGCCAAGAAAAGTTATTTTTTCATAGATAGCACCTGAAATATTTCTCACATATGTCAGTTGCGTTTTACCATTTATTTTCTTTTTTAATATTAGAACACTCATCATTTCCATCTTAGTATACATGTAGAGAGCAAAAAAGAAATTTTAGAAAATATTTTTTTTTCATTATAGATAAAAATACATCTTAATAACATAGAGTTAGAAAATGATTATTAAAAGTAGGGTATTAAACAAAGAATATATATACAAGTATATATATATATATATATATATATATACATATNATATATATATATTGCTTTCGTTTTATTACAAACAAATGAATTTTAATCATTTATGCTGAATATTATAAAGTATTTTTAATTGTTATAATGACATAAATTAGAAATTTTAAAACTGATTCAAGCAATCCATTGATATCTAGGAGAATAAAGCAGACATTTGTACGTACCTTGTACCATATACAAATCCACAAATCTGAACCGATTTGAAGTCGAAGACAGGACGGGCTTACATGCCGATGATGTTTAATTCCTTTTGAGATATGTCACCCTTGCTATTACTTTATTTGGTGTTGATTGTATGTAATAAACATAACGATATTGGCACCAAAATATGTTTGTGGAAATAGGTTTTCACGACTCATCAATGGGATATGTACAATAGAAAATTGTCGCTTATGGTAATGTTTTACTATCAGCAGTTAACCTCGAGAAATATCCTTATTCCAAATGATACCGGATAAAATCATCCTTATTTAAAAGAAATGATGAACTTCTAAGAGCATCACCGTCATGTGGGGCTACTTTGTGCAGCGGGGGCTACTTTGTGCAAATTTGAATTTGGTACTTTTTAAGTGCTGTTATTCAGTATTACGTTTTTTTCACGTTAAAAATGCGTGGAATTTGAAGATAGAAGCCTCCTCTATTACTACAAACATTTTACGAATTTTAAAACAATCTCAGAGTGTGTTTTGTTTATCCAATGTCAACAACCTTCCGAGGACGTCTGACGTCGAAAAGTTTGCGTGGAAACTTTAGCTGTGAAATGCAAAGATGTTGATAAAACAATTGTCGTAAGTGCAAAATTTTTTATTTATATATTAATAAACAATTATATCATGTAAGCGTTAAAGGAATTTGAAAATTAATAACAAATAAACGGAAAATGAAAAAAATGTACTTTGGGGCTACTTTGTGCAAAGTTTCATTCGTTTTTTTTTTCGACAGAAAAATGGTCAGACGTTTCAGAAAAAATACCTGGAACGAAAAACTACCATGATTACGCTCCAGAAAAGCTGCAACAATGCTGCTGCAACAAGCAGTTGCTGGTGGTATGTCGATTGTAGAAGCTTTTCGGAAGTACAAAACCAACAGAAATACTATCTTAATAAAATTCACAAGAAACACGTGAAACGTGCTGGTAAACTATTATTTTTCTACTGCAAAGATTTTTCTAATGAATTAATCAACCGATTTAACACATAAAAATATATTTTATAGGACATTAGGTGATTTTGACAAAAACTGAAGAGCAAGTTCTATCTAAGTATTGTGCACTTCTGGCCGAATGGGGTGTACCTTTGCAACTTTTTGATCTAAGGCTCATAACCAAACGATACCTTGACCGCACAAACAGGAAGGTTCCCGATTTCGAGAATAAAATGCCAGGAAGAGATTGAACTAAGTACTTCATGGATAGACAATCTGAAGAGTTGAAAGAAAGATTTGCCATTAACATTCGAAGAAGTCGAGAGGACATTTCTCGAACGATTGTCAACAACTTTTTTGACAACATTTCTGGAGAACTGTAGTCTGTTCCAGCTTCAAACATATTCAATTATGACGAGACAAATCTGTCCGACGACCTTGAAAAAAAGAAAGTGATATCTAAATGTTCATGCAGGTGTACTAAACGGATGATAAATTCTTCAATGAGCTGCATTTCACTCATGTTTTGTGGAAGTGCATCGGGATACGTGTTGCCTCCGTACACAGTGTACAAAGCAACACATCTCCATAATAATTGGATTTTAGGTGGACCAAAGAACAGCCGTTGCAAGCGTTCATCTAGCGGCTAGTTTGATTTAAGTACATTCGAAGAGTGGTTCGAAACAGACTTTCTAGTTCATACACGAAAAACTCCAGGGAAGAAAATTCTCATTGGTGACAACGTTTCAAGTCATATTTCAGTTCAAGTTGTAAAAATGTGTCAAGATAATGATATTAAACTAATTTTCCTCCCTCCTAACTCAACACATTTGTTGCAACCCCTTGATGTGGCATTCTTCGGGCCATTGAAAGTAGCTTGGCGCGCTATTTTGGAGACCTGGAAGTCAACATCTAGAGGAAGAAATGCAACCGGTCTCGATAAATCGCAGTTCCCTCGACTACTTAAAAATTTGGTGGAGCGGATTGAATTATCGTCAAGTCAAAACATTGTTTTAGGGTGTCGAGAAATAGGTATTTTTCCTGTGGATAGTCATAAGGTGTTGGAAAAACTACAGACTGAAGATCTTGATGCTGTGGAAGCAGGAATATCTGCAGAGATAATTGATCATCTTAAAGCAATAAGAATCAAAGATCAATCCTCAACGAAACAGCGAAAAAGGAAGTTGACAGTTGCTCCAGGAAAAAGTATCTCTGTTGAGGACGTGGAGAGCGGCACAGTTGCAGGGTCATCAAATTCAAAGAAGAGAAAAACGAAGAAGAATAAATCTGATCCTGATGGTGAAAGTTGAATGAAAGTTGAAGCCGATGTTGAAGAGGAGGAAGTAGAAGAAGGAAAAGTCAAAGACAAGATTCAGAAAGCTACTCTCAGTGACAGCGATTTGAAAAAATGTGACTACGTAAGCGTCACTAATGAAAGAGAACATTTTCCAGGAAAAATTGTTAGCGCCAAACGTAAAAAAAACGAGTTTGAAGTGACCAAAACTTCAAAAAGTTGGAAGTGGAGCTAATCTGAAAAAAACTGACACGTACAAACTCGAAGAAATTGTGAGAAAGATTAGCCAACCGAAGGTTGTTAATAAGCGTGGTCTATACCGCGTTAAAGAGAGATAAACGCTCTGGGGGAAGTAAAAACTGCAGATTCGCGACGTGATGTAGATGCATGTTATGTTCAAATTTATCAATATTATAAGGAATGGCAAAAGTAAGAGGAAAATACTAAAGAGGGCCGAAATAGCCAAAATGTTTGTTTTCAAAGTGCTATAGGGCGGAGAAGATGTATGATGCAAAAGTTAAAAAAAAATAAAGAAAAATATACTAAAATCAGTTAATGTCTTTTAGTTTTCAAAATTTGAAACAATTAGGCATTTTTTAAAGGCATACTTAAATTTTATAATTGATATTCTAGTTTTACATGTCTATTTAAAGATTCAGAAAAGTAAAATAAATTAAAACGATGATTTCAAAAATTTCAAATTTTTCGATTTTTCCAAGTTTCTCTGCGTGAGCGTCGCCTGCTTTATAAGTACAAAATGAACTCTACCGTTTTTACAATATGAACTCTACAGTCAGTACTCTATACTTGGAGGTTCTTGAAAATTGAGCACCCTCCCCCCATCTTTCCTAACTAACAATCCAAAATCGAGGTACATGTGTAAAATTCACATTACACTTAAAATCAAAATATTTATTATGATAATAATCAGAAGAAACGTCTGTGTCCAATAGCTTCCTTTACCAATTTTAATATCTGATTTTTGAAAAAAAAAACTCAGGCATTTCAAAACATTATTATTACGTTATTAAACGTATATAAGATCGTTTATCGGAAAAAGCCATCACCGGTTACTTGTCCACATACTTTAAGTGAAGCTTCCGTCACCAGTTTTATGATTCTCTCAACTGCTTGAGTGTGACATGGAAATTTATTGATATTATCCAGAAGGCTAATGTCAGAATCAATAAGAGATAAAATGTCCTCATCACTTAAGAGCAGAAAGATTTAGGGGAATACAGAAGTCAATTAATCCGGAAAATAATTTATATTTAATCATTTTCATCAAAGTTTATTTTCGGAGGCACGAAGTGTCTGATACTATATTTTTGTCAAAGGTGAATTGTTTGGCATTTAAAATTCCTTCATATTCAAGTTTTCGAATGCTTTCTTGTCATCAATGCTCATAGTTAAAGTAAAATATCAAGATGTACAAAAATTAACTTCTTTCAAATACAGGATTTACAATTTTAAATAAATCGTCAGGCAAATATCTCGCTGTTCTAATCATCTCAAAGATTTGATTTGGTCCATCAGTTATTCAACTGTTCTTTTTTTATTTGAACCACACTGGTATATATGATTTCAATGTGAGAATACAAATAATGTTCTCAAAGTAGCAGGGCTGGTTAAACGACTTAAGAAATATTTTATCCGCGATTAATCATCTGGAGTGTGACAGAAGTACAAGATCTCGAAAAGACAAATCTTCTGGACAATGCCCCGACTTTATTACTTTGGTTATGTCAAACAAGAACTGTTGGACTTTGCTTTGTATCTGTCTATTCCTAAAATAATGCAATTTTCAGTGTCATACTACACTACGGGAAGCTTTTCATAGCTGATTTGCTGACCTATGCGTCCAAAAAAAATTGGGTCTGTGGTTGTACCATCTAAATCAAGAAATGTATAACGGAGAGGAGATTCATTAAAGAGCAATAGACACCCACTTCAAGGTAATGACCTTTCAACGTGAGGTTCTAGCTGTAGAATAAGGCCATTTTTCTAACTGGATTTAGTTACAATTTCACTATATCCAATAATTTTTAATATTAGCGAAACTTCCCGTGTGGATAGATTAGGCACTATGCTGCGAGCATATATGGCAGTACTTTTACTTTCGTTACTTGTACCGGCTGTACAAGTAAAAAGTACGTACTTTTACTTGTACTTCGTTACTTTTTAAATTTAGTACTTTTACTTGCACTTTCGTTACTTTTTTAGGGACAAAGTACAAGTATTTGTAACGGAAATGTCGAATGAAATCGTTACTTTTTTCTAAAACTCGGTAAGCTTTCTGAAAAAAAAAGAAAATAAATAAATAAATAAATAAAAGTTTAATTAAAAAAAATGCTTATGTTTTTTTAATTTATAAAATTAATGTGCAATATATATGCATTCACAGCTAACTTCGTGTTTAAATACCTTGACCTTTAAAAATTGTCATTCCTGAAAGGGAAAAGACGGCTCTTTTGAAGAAGAGCTTCATAGTGACATTATTAAAACAACAGTTTGTAAACCTTTAAACAAAGCTCTTTTAGAAGGCGTGCGCAAAAGGTTTCGCGATGTGAAATCGCAGGACGATTTATTGTTTTGCTGCAGGTCTGGTACCTCGAATCAAATTTAAATGGTTGGAAGAAAAAGCTAGGGAGGAGGCTACAAAAAAATTGGAAAGAATTGTCTAAGCTGAACACCCTGCTATAACTAATAACCTAAGAGAAAAAAAAACCAGGGATTTTAAAGTTTCTAAAGCTGAAAACATTATGCCAATCACCAGCGACAGAAGAATTTATGGCATACATGAGCTCAAGTGTCGAAACCGAAAGCATATCAATTTTGAATCGATATCCAATCGTAAAAAAATTATATGTGAAATATAATACTGCAGTACCTTCTAGTACTCACGTGGAGCGCTTATTCAGCGTGGCGAAGCACGTTCTGAGAAATTCTCGTAGGAGACTCAGTGACACCACTTTCGAAATGCAATTATTTTGCAAAATGAATAAAAATGTTAATTAGCAAGTTATTTTTATTCATTTTCGAGTTTTATGCATTTATTTAATGCATTTTAAATAAAAAATGTCGAATTTTATTATTACGTTTCTCAATTTTCTTTTTGAACTCACTAATAATATATTTTTGTCTTAATACATTTTCTACTAAATACATTTTTACCTAGTACATTTTTTACTAAAATTATGTTTATGCCCGACCTTGTCAAACAACACCCAGTCAAATCTCTAAGAACATCAGAACTATTTGTGCTATTGAAAACTATTATAATTACTATTTTAACTCTTGAAAACTCGAAGGTATTAATTTAGCCGC
>NC_092206.1:42780306-42797442 GCF_043381705.1 Parasteatoda tepidariorum
CCGTCGGGGGGGAGATGGGTGTCTGTTTATTCAGTGAGTAAATGCATTCTTGTGTATGACTTTGTAACTTAAAACATAGTCTGCATTAATTATTTGGCCTATTTAATATTAAGCTCTGGAATTATTAAGATTGTGTCCTAGTACGTGAAAATCCGATCATTAGATCAAAAATTGCTGAGATGTTCCTTTTTTTTATGCGCTGTACATATTTATATCCCATATTCGCTGGACGATATCACTAAAATTAACTTAACAAGCATTGTATTATAAATGTTTATATTGTATTGTATTATAAGTATCGCACGAAAAAAAATTGAAGCTGATACTTAAGGAGTGGATTTTAGTTTTAAATATTTTTGGAAAATAATCCAATTTTAAGTCCCAAAATGTTATTTTCTTAGTATATCCGTTCAGGTTTAGTTTCATTTTCATTCCTAAAAAAATTTATTTTAAGAGAAAAAACAATATTTATTTATAAATGTTTACATAAATGTTTACATATATACATAATACATGTGCGCATCCTGCATTGTATCAAAAACGTGTTTCTCTTTAAATTATAAATAACAGTTTTTTCCTTCTGAATTTTGTTAATGAAAAAAATGTATTATGTGACTATATAATATAACAACTAAATTGATATAAAGATATCGAAAGTAGTATATTAATATACCAAACATAAAAATTTGAAAGGTTTATAAAAAAATTGTTATTGCGTTTGATGCTGATTATTTATTACAGGCTGAATGCAAGACTGACACAATTGAGTGGCTGAAACAATTAAGGTACCACGCGAAAGACCTTGGAGCCTGGAAGAGACGACGAAATGCATTAGCCAACATTATGATTAATGGCATGATACGACAGCAATAACAACTCTCTCATTTATTCATTCCAAGCCTTAGTGTTGTTCTGAAATGGCAAAACAATTAAATATATATATATATATATATATATATATATAAAGAGAGAGAGAGAGAGAGACTAATTTTCGGATAATAAGGTAAAATAAAGCAATTTTTAATGTTCTATATAGAAAGTTTGGTGATTTGCGAAATTAATTTTTTGGAGGTGGAGTCAACAATATTGGAAAGAAAACTATGGTCTACAGCAACAGTTTTAAGGTAAAACGGCTCTCTACATCGAGGAGATCTATTTGAACAAATTTTAGAAGCACGGCAAACAAGTGTGCTTAAGGCAGCTAACCTTTGTGATGGGATGAAAGATTAGTAGGGGGAGTGAAACTGTGAATGGTTTTCGATATGCAATAGTGGGAGATCTATTTCTTATGTGAACAATAAGAACGTCTAAGAGCACTTATTATTTTCTTGTTCAAACGTAAAGTATGTGAAAGTATCTATTGAATTCATAATATTGAGAGCATGATCCCAATGTCAGATTTGTCCTTCATCGTGAAACAATTGTCACATATTATCCACTAAAGGGTAATAAATCAAAGAGTTTCACTTCAAAGTAGTGCATATACAGGTCACTTAAGAAGGGACGAAGAAAATTAATCATAGCACCCTTAGCAAATTCACCCTTAAAAGTAAAGGTGGACTTTTCTTAGCAAATGCGAATAAGATTGACTAGTTCATCAATTTCAACTGGGCTAAAGTAGATTTCCGGTAGCTTTTTTTAAGGCAATTAGGGCCACCATTAACAGGAACATTAGTGAATAAAAATTTTACATCAAAAGAGATCATTTTAGCATCGTTAGGCTTGAACGCATAAAGATGATTCACGAAATCATGCGAGTTTCTGTCAATAAGTGAATTCCTTCTAGAAAATGGGGACATATGCAATAATACGCCAATATAAGAAACAATGGGTCTTAAAGGGGTGTCAACCTTTTGAACTTTTGGTAAAGCTTAAAATCAAGCACAGTGGGACTGTCTTACTAGCGTAAGAGAATGTTTCAAATGATTATTGACAATTATTGAAAATTTAAAGGCATCCTTTATTTTATTCAATTTCAATAATAAACTCAATTTCAATAGAGCAAATTTGTTTTCACTTGTTCTTCTGACCTTATTGGTTTAACCACTTTACTCGAATTTGTTTCTTTACTTCCTTCATTTGACGTTGAAACTCGGAAGTTTCTTGTTTATAGAATTGAAACTAAAGTATATTCATTTATGTATTTTCTTTTGTACTATACTGACGTTGTTGTCTTTTTTTTTGCCATTTTTTTTAACATTGGCACATTTTGGAACATTTAAAATGATGGAACTGTTAAAGTTTTAAAAAATTTAAGAATCGGAGAATTAAAAGTACTTACATTAATGTACGTTCTATGTAAGTACTTTTCGTTAATCGCTACATGGAATGGGAAAGTTAAAAAACAAGTACAGAGATTTCAATTAAAATTATTGAAAATAAATCTTCATAGAGTACACCAGATGGAAAATTTTAATATTCTGCATGTAACATACATGAATTTGTATTAAAGGATGTAATTGCTGTAATTGTTGTTTGTAACTCGCTTTATAGAATGAGGTTTTTCGTAGTATTAAGAAAACAATTTACTATTATTATTAAGGGATGTAATTGCTGTAATTGTTGTTCGTAACTCACTTTATAGAATGAGGTTTTAGATAGTATTAAGAAAATAATTTACTATTATTATTAAAGGATGTAATTGTTGTTGGTAACTCACTTTATAGAATGAGGTTTTTTGTAGTATTAAGAAAACAATTTATTATTATTATTAAAGGATGTAATTGTTGTAATTGTGTCGGTAACTCACTTTATAAAATGAGGTTTTTCGTAGTATTAGGAAAATAATTCACCATTCTTAATTTTTTAAAATAAATTGATAATATTCACACAAAAAATCTCTGTATCTAACGTAATTAAGGAGTTACGAAAAATAGGTTCAAAATTGCTCCCACCATTGGCGAAGTTTCTACCAAACTTCGTTCATTACTTTAAAAATTAACAGTATAGAGCTAAGTTACATTTTACCACTCAAACAGTATGCAAAAATGAACCAAAGTTGAGTAAATTATTGATATCATATTAGTAATGGATAAATATATTTTTGTTTTTAAAATATTTTCAAACTACTTTTTTTAAAAATGACTTCTGAGCAAGAAACTTAACGTATTATGAAGTCATTAAAAAGTGAATTAGTAAATAATAGCACAAATAATTTGATAAATAAAAGTATTTTTTATATTTTTTTACAAAAAGAAAAAGAACACATACCTACAATTACATGATTCCATCGGATAAAATGCTTTTTCGATACTGTCGTTAGGGGCTACTTTGTGCAAATTCGAATTTGACACTTTTCAAGTGCTGCTATTCAGTATTAAGTTTTTTTCAAGTTAAAAATGCGTGGAATTTGAAGATAGAAGTCTCCTCTATTACTACAAACATTTTTTCGAATTTTAAAACAATCTCAGAGTGTCTTTTTTTATCCAAAGTCAACAACTTTCCGAGATCGTCGGCCGTCGAAAAGTGTGGTTGGAAACTTTAGCTGTGAAATGCGAAGACGTTGATAAAACAATTGACGTAAATGCAAAATTTTTTATTTATATATTAATAAACAATTATATCATGTTAGCGTTTAAAAAATTTAAAAATTAATAGCAAATAAACGGAAAATGAAAAAAATGCACTATGGGGCTACTTTGTGCAAAGTTTCATTCGTTTTTTTTTTTCGACAGAAAAATTTTCAGACGTTATAAAAAAAATACCTGGAACGAGAAACAACTGTGATTACACTTTAGAAAAGCTGCAACAATGTTTGCAAGCAGTTGCTGGCGGTAAGTCGATTGCAGAAGCTTCTCGGAAGTATAAGATCCACAGAAATACTATCTCTAATAAAATTAACAAGAAACATGTGAAACGTGCTGGTAAACTATTACTTTTCTTCTACAAAGATTTTTCTAATGAATTAATCAAACGATTTAACACATAAAAATATATTTTATAGGACATCAGGTGATTTTGACAGAAACTGAAGAGCAAGTTCTATCATGTTCATTCAAGCATGTTATATTCAAATTTATCAATATTATAAATGTTAATGAATATGTAATAATTATTATTTTTGAAATTTCGCCCATTTCAATGTTTAAAAATGTATGTGGTTTCCTTTTGTTTAAACTCAAATGTTTTGAAATAAACATTCCTTTTAAGAAAAAAATTCTTTATAAAAAATGGCTTTTTCAACGCTGAAAATTATTTTCAAACTAATATCTTTATATATCTTGATGTTTTTGTTATTAAAAATGTCAACAATTAACTTTTTTAATAATGTTATATCAATATTTTGCTAAAAACATGATTATTAAACTGAATTCCTATCGCCGCACAAAGTAGCCCCACTTGGGGGTATGTTTTGATTTATTATTTGTAAATATTACATACAAATAATGTCAATATTGATCAAATTCACTCGTCTGTTCAGTTATGAATATAATATCGATAAATTTTGCTAAAGTTTGAATTAACATAGTTTTTTACATGCCTAAATTCAAAAACTGCGAAATCCTGCATAAAGCATGACGGTAGCTTCATTTAAAGCTTAGTAGGACAAAAAAGTATTTTTTTCCCACAAATTTTTGCCCTCAGCCAATTCCAGATTGTTATGCGTTTGATGTTTCTCTATAACTACGTAAGAAGCAGTCACTTTAGTATTCGTGGCAGATATATTTATAAAAAAGCAGATATAATATAAGCCATAACTAAATTAAATTTGAAGCCCCGATATAGGGCAAAAAAAAATTCGTTTGAACAAATAAAATTCATTATGAAAATAAATCTAACTAAAATTTCAACTTACTAAATTTTATTTTTCGTCCAGCAACTTAATCAATGTAATTGTATGCTATGTAAGCATAATTATTTGTAAAAAAAAATTAATTAGAATTCTATTTAATATTACTAGCTATTTCAATTATTTAATATTCTAAAATATTTTTTAATAATTTTGAATAAAATTTAAATAAATAAATTTACATTAATGCTAGTACTTTTATAAATATGTATATGAAGGTAGAAAAATAGAACACATCGCTAGAGTACATATATCTTTTAATTAAAACATTTTTATTTTAAAGAGATTTTTTGTTTTCATTTTGTGAAATTCATTTCGAAATTCTTTCTTCTGTAAAAAGCCTCCATTGTTTTTAATTAAAATATTAATGCAAACTCAAAATAATTCTGCTAAACGGAACCTCAAAAATAATTGCGTTCACTCTTCTTTCTTTAACAGCTTTTTAACACAAAAATGTTTTTATTAAATTGTACCTAGAAAACCACCTTTTTACCTCAAGAAGAAATAAGCATGAAAGTGTTAAGGCAACATTTTTCCATTAACTTTTTAATGAAAATCGATATATCTTTATTAGATAGTAACAGAATTTCGAAAGTGTATGCACGGAAAATATACTACTTTTTTCTTAGTTATTTATCCTAATTGGCTGGCTCTCTGCCATTTAAGTTCAGTGAGTTTGGTTTGGTACCATGTCTTGTTACTAAAGTTTTGGCGGGAAACCTTTGCAAAATGTCAAATATTTTAGATATATATATCTTCTATAAATTACAGCGAGTATTTGCTTATTAAATCTCGGTTACCTTGCTAAAATACATTGTATTTCTTTAAATTGTTTAGAGATTGTTATGCAATTATTAACCATTTGACAAAATAATTTTTTTAAAAAATGAAGTTTATAATTTTTGACGTAAATTAAAATAGAATGTTCATTTCAATATGCTTTGGATCAAATCAATTTAGCAAAATTTAGTTAATTTAATTATTTTTCTTTAATTATAGAAAAAAATATAAATAGGATTACAAATTTCTTGAAAAAAATAATAGCACAACGACTGAACTCTATTCTTTTTCCAAAAGCCATACAGTTATTTTAGGATGCATAATAAGTAAAGTCTGAAAATATTGAAAATGCCATACTGTTTTTTATTGTGTAATAAAATATATAATTTAATGTTCGGAATTAACAGAAAAAAAATATCAAAATTTCTCTGAAATTGTAGCATAATTTATATGGAGCGAACCGAAATGAAGTCTTATCTCACTTTCTAATGGACCATTTAGGCAATACATTTTGGAATTTAATCTTAATTCAACTATGACCTTACGCCATATCAGTCGTTACGAATATTTTTTATAGCTTATGAGAATTAAAATGTTATTAAACACGCTATTAAGCATGCCTAACAAGCGTAATAAATATTGAAAGCAAAATGACCAGAAACCCTTCAAATTCGCCAAAAAGAAACATTTCAAAACGGATTTAGATATTTTTTTTTAAAAACTTCTACTATTTATATAATTTAGAATGCGATAATCCACAGCAGAGCATTTCCACTCTCTAGCCCGCATGGCAATCAAAAAATGTAGAGTCAGTTTCATTGTTTAAAATATTGAGTTTTTAATTCAAATTTATATGCTGAATTTATAATGTTTCCATAAAGCAGTGAGTGGAAGTGTTATAAGATTAAGTGATAGTCTTTTTTTCTTTTTTTATTAAACATTATTATTACAATAAATGTATTTTGATTTTTGAGTTTCTGCATTATTTTGTGGTTTTTTTTATCAAAAATCTTACTATGTTTGTTTTGAGAACAATCTACGGTTTGCTGATATTTGGAATATCAGTAATTCTTGTAAAAGAATGGTGATGAAATATTTTTGTTTGGTTAGTATCTTTAGTACTGAAATTACACTGCCTGAAATCAGCTACATAGCTAAGATACATCAATGCACGAACTTTGTTTTAAAAATGATTTTAATAAATTTCATTTGGTATAATTAATTAAAATAAGATTGATTCACTTTCAGATCGTTTTAATTATATCGCAAAAATCTTTTGTTAAATTCAATTTTTTATTGCAATCTCTCTTTATGGCAATCAATTTGTTTATGCTTCTAAGACAAATAATATGTACAATGTAAGAACTTTAGTCTCATTATATAACTCAATATTTTTTTAATTTTGTAACTCAAGAGCTGCTTTGCTTGCCATTTCATCCTTATAATCCCTTAACTCGAGACATTTTAGATTGCCGCCTCTAACTTGAATACCTAGCATCCCTTAAGAAAACCATTGTTCTCCAGTGGGTTCCTGCCCATTGCGGGGTAACGGGTAATGAAAATGCAGACTACTTAGCAAAAAAGGGGGCCTTAATTATTCAAACTTCTGCACACATTATGCCCTTCTGTTCCATCAAACAGCTTATTAAGAGGACATTTAAGACCTGTGCTCATGAAGAACTTATCGACCGTACTTCTACTAAGTCATGGAGAACTACCATCCTAAATTTGCGAAATGGCCCAAGACGAAGAGCGGTGGCTGAATTCCGCGTTGCCACCGGTCATGACTGTCTGCGGAAACATCTGTCTAGATTTGGTATCGTTCCTTACCCGGTATGCACTCTTTGCAGTTCTGGTGAGGACATGGACTCCACGCACCTTCTCCGCTGCCCTGCACTTTGCGGGAATTCTTTCACTGAACGCTATTGGGAAGCTAGAGACATGTTGTGATTAAGAGACACTGTTGCAGCATCTTTTGTTTCTGTTCTTATTTTTAGATGTTTATGTATGCTGTTACTGTCCATAATCTGCCATTGGAAATTAAAAAAAATTAATATTTTTTTATAAAATGGAATTCTTAGTTATGGAGCAATTAATACTTATAATTCTGTGTAACAATTTTTGTAACATTTAGAATAAAAACATTTGTAACTATACGATACTGTGAAAAGAATGATAAAACGATCAGAAATTTGCAAAATTAACCCCATTTTCGGAACTATGGGAATGCCAAAAGATCGGTAAATTTTGCAAAAGCGCTTTAGCGATGGTTTTTATAAAATTAACAATAGAATATAATTTTATAATTGATTAAACAATTTGGTAAATGTGTCATTGTATTCCCAATTTTATCATAATATCTCAGAGCATGAAAAATCATTTATTCGGATAAACTAACTTATAAGTTTTGTATTTTTCACTAAGTTTGCTGCATTAGCAGTATAATTATAAAAATCAGAATTTCTGGTAAACAGTTACCATATGAACGGAAAAATTACCAAACGAATTGCTTAAACATCGTATTTATCGGTTTTATTTTGCCAGAAATGTCATAACCATATAGTGCGATAATTTAACCAGAATTTTTTTTTTCTTCGAGTAGTATTTACTTCAAATGGTTATAACTGTTAATTGTAAATAAACTCCGAAAATACAAAAAATTAAAGAATAAGGAAATAAATTATTTTTTGTAACCATCCCAACTTGTTAATGATTCATAAAAAAAATCATTAAGCATAAGTAAATTCCTTTTGTTGCAGACATATTGGATTAGAGACCCATTTTTCAAGCCATCCTAAAGACAACTTTTATGAAACTCTTCATTATATTGACAGTATTAAAGAATAGATAAGCCATTTGCCATTAGCCAGAGGTATGAAATCATTAATTCTGTGTTATTCGCTCTAATCAAAGGAGAGGGAACATTAAGAAATTGTTCGAATCCGTAGATTAAAGTTTGCTGTCTTGACTATTGAAAATCAATGATATTTTCTGGAGGCAACAGATGGCGTTGATACAAGTAACCGTAAAACTTCGTCTGTGTCTTTCCGCATAGCTTCTTTATGTATTATCGATGCCGATCCTTCAAGCGACATTTCTGCTTTCAAGCGATGGATGAAAAGTAACATTTTTCTTCTGAACTCTAACGTTATAAAGTATTGATTCAAAGTAGAAAATAAAAGAGAATTTCCTAAACGTTCATTTTAAATAAAAATCAATAACATGAAAATTAGAATATTTCCTCCATGAGAATCTATTAAATTCTTCGGGATTCAGACATGAGAGTACATGAATAGCAGAGTATGGAATTTTTTTTCCAGGTGTGCGGATTCTTATACAAAAACGATTCTGATTCCCAGTGTTTAATCTATGATAACGAGAGCATTGGTGTTATGACTCACTTTCAAAATGCTATGCATCTTTAGTTTCCAACAGAATGCAATGCAAAGCTGATAAATTGCCACATCGAAAGCCAAAACCACCTTAATAAGTTGTTGTATTAAATCATGTTTCAATCAAACTGAAAATAGTAACGCGTAATAAAATGTAAGAAGTAAAATAATATTCGATTTAGTATCATATGATGTGTTTAGAATCATATTCTGATCCAAAATACTTTAAATTCCCTAATAGTGTACAAAAAAGAAAGTCCAATTAAATTATTACACTTTTTGCGGAAAAATGCTGAGGATTACACTCTTTTTGTAATTAAGCTATTGAATCTATAACGTAAGGTAATTCTTAGTAATTATTCACATTGACACAAGTTAGCCTCTAAGCTAATGGTGCCCAAAAGATGCTCTGCAGAACCCTAGGGTTCCATGAAAATGTGACATGGATTCCGAGAACATGATTTTTTTTAACCAGTTCCGAATTTTGAAACCTGTAATTAAAATTATATTCAATTTATTATCCATTACTTAATTAAGTGATATTTCGGTTATCTAAACGAAAATATTTAAACTGCATGCTAGAGAAAAATATAATAAGCAAAATTTGCATGTGCACATATATATATGCACACATATTTGACTCATTCTCAGCATCAGATTCACTAGATCAGCGAGTCAACACTATCCCTTTTGTTCTAACAGAGTAACGTTTTGTCTTAACTGAAACCTCAGTCATAGGTTTCAAAAATTGAAAATTTATTTTAAAAGCAAGCTTATTTACAGTTTATTCTCAAACAAATTAACCCTATATAATAAACGTTTGTGCAATAAATATTTATACTTAAAGGTTTCCGAGTATTTATCTCGATATATTTCGTTCATAAATTTAAAAAAAAGCGAAAAAGGAGAAAAAAAAACGGGAAAAATATAAGATTAAAAATGAAGTTAAAGGCACAAAAAGCTAATTAAATATTTAATAAAGAAGCATTTAGTCATTAAGAAAGTCATTAAGTAAAGAATTAGTTTTTCCTTAATGTTTATAAATTAATCCTTCCTAAAATTCATTTTCACAGTACTGTTTAAACTTCATTAAGAATAATTTCATAATTCACTTTTAAGACATTAATTGGATTTTATGTTGTTCTTTCTGAAAGCAACGTCATTTTATATGACATTTTTTAAAATTTAATTAAAATGTAACACAATATCTCTTGAACGCAAAGATATATTCTTATATATAGTAAAACTTTCCGGAGACTATTTTTTTTATTTGGTCAAAAATTGATGAATTGTATTACTATTTAAGATTGTTTATAGAATTCAGTTATATTTAACGTCAAGTTTAAGGAAGAAAATATGATTTTAAAAAATTATTAGTTATTTTTATGAAAAGGGACTTAACCGCTGATTTTATACTACCTAGACTCCTTTTTAAATAAGAACAATCAATTTAAAACCATTTTTAAAGAAAGTCGTATAATTTCAGACTTCACCTCTTACTACTGAAAACCTTCAACTAATCGTAACTTTCAATACTTAAATTCTTTACTATATTTATTTTTACCTGACATTGAAATTTAAGGGTTACGACGCTGATACCGCTGATGGAAAAATCAAATAATAATTTTAAAAAATTAACACAATTTAAAGCAGTTGACTTTAGAAATTCAATCATAAATCATAAAATTAACTTTTCATAATCATAAAATTAACATTTTCATAAAATTAACATTTTCATAAAATTAACATTTTCATAAAATTAACGTTTTCATAATCATAAAATTAAAAATAAATCATAATCATAAAATTAACATTTTATTAACTTTGATTCAAGTCACGTTCTATAAAGCATTGTTAGTTGAACAAACATGACCACATTTAAAATTTGTTGCATAGAAACATGGTTTTTACGAAACTATGCAAGATCAAATCATTCATTTATAAATTTTATTAATTTAGCCAGAATAAAATTAAAAATGCAAAATATGTTTTCAAATATAAAGATCTTTTAAACTTTACCGATCTAACTTTTTCTAATCTGAGCATATTGATAACGTTTTGTAGAATTTAAAATTTACACTGATTAAAGCGAACATTTAACTAATAAAAGTTTTCAATTTCTAATATAATAGTTTTATTTTCACTACTGTTTAAATTAAATATGCATTATTTCATTATTTTGATGCATTTAGATTCTTATGCCAGACATAATATCATAGCTTCAGGGTAAAACTAAAATTTATAACCTTGCTTCTCAATACTTTATCACATAACAAATGGTATCAGACTTTAGAAACAAAAAAGATTAGATTCTAAAGACAGTGTTTATCTTTCTTACTTTCTTATCAATCTCCTTGAAAAAAACATTTTCTGAGCAATTTCTGCCCAGAAGCCTTTTTCGTTTTTCATTCACGCAACTTACAAAATAAAGCAGTAGAATTTATATTGTGTTGAAAGTTATTTTAATTCTAAACATCGGTTTTAGTTATAGTGAAGAACTTTTTATTAAATATTACGCGGATGCATTCATTGTTTTGTTTGCGAAAAATTTAAGTATTACACAGCTTTGTATTATTATAATATTCATTGTCTACCAAACTAATATAAAAATATTTGTATATTTCTTAAATTTTGAAGAAAAAAATTATCACTTCGAATAACTTCTGTTCTTATGATCCAACTTTTGACGAAGGAGCAATCTTAATGGTTCAAATGGACTTCAAATTGTTAACAAATTAATTTAGTTACCAAAATAAGCACGAACCGTATTTTGTATGATTGTAACATATCCCGTCTAAAAATATTACTCATGATTTAAACTTAGTCCAAAAATATTTTTTTGTTTATTTCTTGTTCAGAGGGGGGAAAAGAAAACAAAGGGTTAACTGAAAAAAAAATTTCTTTTTCTCAATATAAAATTTTTCGAAGGGCTAAGCTTAATTATTCAGAAGGGGGACACGTAATATGTTAATTAATTAGTACTAAGTATTTTTTAAAATACGGAATCGGACGCAAAAGCACTATTTTACGAAATTTATGGTCAGCCAGATATTAATTTTCATGACTTAAACGTAGTTTAAAGATAATTTTTGTTTATTTCTTACACGTGACCAAATATATTGACCAAAAGCGAAAAAAAGAGACGTTTACTTTAAATGATTTTTGTTTTTTAAGATCTAATATTTATGATCAAAAGGCTCAGACATAATTCGAATTTTAATCTGTGTGGCATTTATCGTCAGCGAAATGAATATTAGTATCCTTTCAAAATGATACAAAAGTATTTTTTGCTTATACATTGTACAGTGAACAAACAAAAGAGAGGGAAACTGCTGGGCTTGAAAAGCGAAAAATTGGTTTCCTTAATATTAATTTCCTTTTTTTCGTATTTAGTCGTTCTCGGAAGGTTTTTATGCCAAGCGAAAAAACATTTGCAATTAATTATAAAATTCTTTAAACCATATATAATCGTATTTGGAAAATAACTTTTAATAGCTGTTTACATATTTTTTATTAATTTATCTAAGTGTCGAACACATTTTGAATTGTAATCTTTAATTCATTTTAAAATATCCATTTTTTTGTTTATTTTATGAATAAAAAAATGCAAAATTTGAACTAAGACATTTCAGGAAATAGAATTCAAAATATACAGCTTCATTAGAATTTCATAATTAACAATACATTATCAATTGCAGTATCGTTGACCGTAATGACAATGTGTTGAGAAGATAATTAAGGAAAATCTACGAGAAATACTGCCGTAGATGAGATTGAAAGCTGGACGGATAGGGGAAAAACAAAAGTGTAATCTCACTGCTATTCCAGGTATTTGTATGGTAGAGCGTTCTTCAATAAACAGGTTTAACTGCTTCAAGGATAAAACATTTCCTATTTTTTCCTAAACCCAAAAATAGACGAATATGATATATTAAAAAATAATTAACAGTAATTGGATTAATAAGAGAAGATATGCCATATGCCTGTGCGCAATTAAACATATAGTTTAAAACAATTTAAATGAAATCTAACTGTGTCAACAAAATTAACACACATGTGGAATAATTTAAATATACTATTTTTTCTAACTAAAACTTTCATGTTATTATTTAAAAAGGTTAACAAACATGTAATGTTGTAAAATTCATTTCGTCTGTATCATTCAAAATATATGCAAATATATATTATTATTTAACCGCTAAATATATTTTTTTGATAAGAAATGTTTAAAAAATATTTATAAAAGAAAATATAAAAGTAAGCTATTCTAAAAAGCAGGTATTCTGTCTTATACCATAGTAGAGAAATATTTTGTAGAACAAATAATATGACTTCAGTTTTAATTATGATCTTTGCCAGAAATAGCGAGATTAAAAAAATTAAAGAAATAATAAGAAAAAAAAACATGCTTAAATGAGCAATTAGCCAAACTTCTATAACCAATTACATTTCGCTTAAACAATTTAGGGGAAAAACGTTATGGTTAAAGAATTCATCATTTTTGAGGATAATTACATTATTATTAATTAGGAACCAGATTGAAAACTTGTTAAAAGATACTGATGAAATTCAGTACCTTGTTGTTATAGTTTTTTTCCAGCACAAGAAATTGTATTTTCATCAAGGTGAATATTACAAGCGTGGTGAAGCTTTTACATTTCATTTAAACTTTTTGTTTCTCAGAAGGGTGTGCCTTCAATTAATTTCGACATCTATGACACCTGT
Source organism: Parasteatoda tepidariorum (assembly GCF_043381705.1). Classification (NCBI taxonomy): domain Eukaryota; kingdom Metazoa; phylum Arthropoda; class Arachnida; order Araneae; family Theridiidae; genus Parasteatoda; species Parasteatoda tepidariorum. The sequence goes on from NC_092206.1 coordinate 42,793,993, forward strand.
CAGATAAACCCCGTCATACATAATCACAGAGGTAACTTAAATATCAACATTATCACATTTATCAACATTGGTTTGAGTCAGTTAAATTTAATGCAGCGGATTTATTGTTTTTGCAACGAATTTATTTTTGTTTAGCGAAGTTTTGAGTCACATATTTTTGTATTGTGATCCAAATAATACTCAAATACAAATTTATAAACTTTTACTTTTATTTAAGATAATTTCGAGACAAATTTGAACGTTAAAAACGTAAACCTCCTTACTTTAATTTTGGAGATTTTCTCTTAAACATTGTTGGCAATAAATTCAAATAGTCTTTTCATGGTTGGTTTATTTCATTGATTGTGGTTCTAATTTAATTTTTTCAGTCATTTTTAAATTTATTGTTGTTTTCTAAAAAGGCCACAGAAATTTGAAAAAACTGGTTTTTAACCCCAAGGACTGTTGGGAATAAAGTGACAATATTATAAGACAGATTTAAGAGATTGAATTGTTTTCAGTTTCCGGATAATATTTAAGAAATAAATTTTATTGATTTAGTAATAATGTGACTTGATGTCGATAATTTATTCAAATTTCATTTTTTATAAAAAAAAGTAAATATTTTATGCTAAATCTTTATAAGCATTTTTTTTGACTTAGTAAATATTTTATCAATGGGAAATTGGAATTTATTGCTCCAAATCATAGGATTACTTTTTCAGTTCATAATATTGTTACATGAATTAAAAATTTTTGTCTGCTTTTTTAAAAGCTTTTTTTAACTCTTAAGGAATGAATCAAAATAAATTGTTGTCTAAACTATTATAATCACACAAATTAAAGTGATAAATATACCGTCGTATGTGGTTTTCTACTTTCATATAATATCCATTGCACTTAAAGAAAATGATAAAAAGTAAACGCAACTTTTTAACCCTTTTTAAAACTAATTATTGTTTAATCTCATATTGAAAAAGTTTCTGATCTTACCACAAACTAGCGTTAGCCTAATATTGAAAAGTAACTACGGAACAAGGCTACTTCATATATTCAAACAAGCATGTTTTTTTAATATAAATGTTAGTTAATATCTATATTAAATGCTCTTAAAGAAGCAAAAGTACTGTTGTACTTATGTTAAGATATGTTTTCACTTAAAATATAGTATCTAAACTAAAATTGTGCACCAAAATTTTAAAGATCGAAATTTAATTTATATTATCTTGACACATACTTGTACTAAATATATTTTCATATTTCTAGTTGTGTGAATATATAAGTGGAAAATAAGCTGTAAACACACCTTCAATGTTCAGATAAATTTTTATGTCGTTTTCTTTTAAGTGAGTATTTGTATGCAAAGGTATCCTGTTTGTTTTCATTATTTTATCCCCCAATACAAGTATATTTAGTAAATAAAAAATAAATATTTATTTTTGTAAAGGTTTGTAATTTTCTTACGCCTTTATCCATATTCATAATTTTATTTTTTTTAAAAATAACATATTTAGTGATTACTATAGTCATTCAAAAAAATTTTATCTATGAAATGTAACGTATCGTAAACTATTTTTTTATTTGTAATATAATTTCCTTAAATTTGAGAGTTGCTAAAGTTTAAATTAGCTTGAATTCCTTCGGGAGAAGGGTGACACAAATTATAATGCGCGAAGATTAATAAAAATGCAGTTTTTTATTCTTTCTATTTTTTAAGTACAAAACATTGCATGAAAATGTGAAATAATTACAATGATACCTTGAAACTTAATGCATTAAATTTTTATTTTGCATTTACAATGTTAGTTTTAAGTGAAACGCTAGGCCGATGTGATGGATGTTTGCACCAGACATAAAATATGATTTTAATTACCTCTACCAAAAACTGGATATCTCATCGGGTTGCAATTTCTCCTATCATGTATTAATTGTGATTAGAGGGGGTTGATTTCCATCGAATTAGCATCAACGACAAATACCAAACCATCAGAAATAGTCCATTACAGACATAACCATTACCGTTAATTATATTAATAACTAAAACAAAACATTAAGTAATTTTTTTTTAAATTTTTATAAGTTTAAAAAATTGAAAAACATGTATGTTTATTCTGTTAAAACTGATGATTTTTTAAAGTAATCGACAAAACCAAAGAAATATAATCTATATACTTTCTTTTTAGCTTTTATAATTCTTTTTTTTTCTATTTTTTATAATACGGTTTTTCTTTCAGCCAATTATTAGGCATTTTTCTAGTAAGTATATGGATTTTATCTTCCATTCTAACTTATGCAACAAACCACTTCAAGCTTCACAAGCTTTTTGTGTTCATCGATAAATTGATATAACTTCAAAGAGAAGACTAACCTCTGATAGACACTCAAAAACAAAACAATAGTTTGTCGTTTTATTTGTTTTTCATTTCACTTCAAAGGATCTTTAGAAAATGACGAAGCTCTTTGTTGGAGAATCGATAATCTTTTGGGAACTTTCGACAAGCTGTTGGCAAGTTTTTTACCTTCTCTTTCCTCCATATAACAATTGAGACATCTAAGGAAAACAAGAGTGATCAGAAGAAAGCACAGCCTTCATCGAAGCAGAAATACTCCTTTCGTTCTCTGTGAAACTGACAATCGTTTCTAAAATATGTCACTGCTTAAGAAAATAAACAGTAAAAAATTCTTTTGCACACTTCATTGTTTTGTCTAAAAGAAATAGTGATATTTTTTTTCACATTTTCAATTACAATTTTAATGCCTACGATAGCTGTCCAAGTATAGGTACGTGAACATTTTCTCATATCTGGATGAGGAAAAGGACTAAAAATGACACAATTAGTTTTATGTAATTAATTTATGATGTAGAAACAATTTTCATTTTTAAAAAATATTTAGATTTAAAGACAAATATGTATTTTTCAAATAGAAATATTTATTATTTAAAAAAGTAATCCATTTTACAAAGATTTAATAGTGTTATTAAATTTGCACAAGTAATCGATTTCAAACCAATAATTTGATAGTATAATTTTTAAGTCTTTTTCTTCAGAAAATTACATTTTTGGATAGTTATTTGTAACTTTTGCACAAAATTCATCGAAATAGAAAATGGGAATGTAAGTTTAGTTAAACATATAATGCAATGTTAGAAAAATAGAGAGAGAAGAATTTGTGTTCCTTGCTTACTTTTCTATTAACTAACTCCCTTTTCCTCACACAATTATCCATTGTTAAGAGGAAAACGGTAATGTTTGATTATCTGTTTCTGCATTGTTACCAAAACTTATTGTAAATATCTATCTTGTTGACAGATTTATACACTTTAAGTTTAAATTTGTGCCATGTAGAACAACCATTTTACACACTTTAATTCGTTAACTGTTGAGGTACAGTGTAAATCTTTCCGGATAGAATACTGACACTTTGGGGGCAGCATCCAAAAAATCTCTATTTTACCGTAAATATATATAT
>NC_092206.1:42797549-42839650 GCF_043381705.1 Parasteatoda tepidariorum
AAACCATATTATATCGTTTATTTATATAATATTAGTGCTATAACTCCATAATATGCTAATTTGTAAATGCGTAAAGCAATTTTTTACATAATTTTTCTCGTCACCTCTTACTAGCAAGCATGACTTGCAGTGCTACATTTAAATTAACTGAATTAAGTCCTAAATTATAATGATTTAAACAAATATAAAAGTTATTCAAAATAGTTTCTAAGTAAAGTAGTAAAAGTTTCTAAGTAAAAATTATCCAAGAAATCATCTAAATCGTAAGTTTCTGAAAGCTAAAAGAATCTTTATTTAAATTTACTGTTTAAACATCTTATAATATTCAGTAATAAATATCATCTCACTATCACCCATATTTATAAATATTTTATTACTCTTATCCTTATAAATAATCGCAAAGATTAAGTGATTTAAAAAATTTCGTTTCCCTTAATTTGGACGATTCACTGCATTGTTTGAACTATCATTTTTTACTTCCATTTCATCGAAAGTTTTAGATAATTGAAGAGAGCAGAGGGCTGAAGAATATAGTAATTCAGCCATTTCATATGTAATAAAATCAATTGCTTTATCCTAGTTAAAGGAAATTAGTTCTAACGAAAAATAGTCATTAAAATAATCAATTCCAAAAATGAGAATAATCCGCTTAACGCAAATTCTAAGTTATCTCTTGACTTCGTAAAGAGGTATTAAGGTTTTGGCTTTTAGTCATGGGATTTTTCAAATAAATTAAATGAGACCTATAAACCAGAGAATCAAATAAGTTATACCATTTTAAACAAATTTGCTCAGTATTAAATGATTTGGGTTTCATAGACGTAATTTCTCTAATAAATTAAATAAATTCTTCTAATAAATTAAAGTAAAATATCTAATATTTTCCTTTTTTGAATTTAGAATATACTTAGAATACATGTAAGTAGATAGCAAAAGAGTATTTTGTTGAATTGCGTAACAAGGTTAGATATATATAGGTTTTTACATATATCTTTTATATCACGATGTCTTAAGTTAATGACATTATTTACAATAAGCATGACTTAATATTTAAAATAGTAATTCTTAGCAATGAAAACTTCTTTTTCTTTATGAATAAAGGGGAAAAAATTCGATATGCCCTGAGCACTGAAAACAAAGTAGCTCCAAATAGCATGAAATGAAAACATAATGAAAACATAATAATGAAAACATAAAAATAATAATGAAAACATAAAAAATAATAAAAACATGACAAATTTCGAGAAATAAAATGCATGATTATCAACTAATTATTTAAAAGGAGAAATAGCATGTAAAATTCGAGAAAAATTATGATTGCCAAGAGAAAGACGGTGACCGAAGTGTGCATGTTCATATATATAAAACATGACTCCCTTGAGCATTATCTGAAATAAAATGTGTTTTGACGTTAAGTTAATGATCAAAGCCTCAACAATTGCTACAGTAGATGATTTCTGAAGTAAAAGGCATTTTGACATTAAATAAAGAATCGAAGCCTCAACAAAATGCGACAGTAGATGATTTGTCGATTACTTTGGACGAGGATATCTGACATGTTTCCTATCATAATATTTAATCCCGTAATAGAAAATCCTTATATTATATAATTATTTATCATTATATTATATAGTTATTTATTGCTATATTAATTATTAATTATATAATAATATATAATTATATAATAATATATAATTATATATATATAAAGCGTCTAGTTTGCTCTATGAATCCAAGGAGGGCAAGGTATGTGGTAAAATCCCTATCGATTATCATCACTGACAGGATCTTTAAGTTACTTAAATTTATTACTATTGTTATACCGTGAAATAAGTTTGAATATAGAAGGGATAATTATATTACCTGTTTTGTCGCAGACGGAAAAGAAACTTATAACAATAAAGGAATAGAAGTTTAATAGTAAGGAAACTTGTTTGTTGAAAATTTCGGAAAAAGAAAGAGAAAAAAAAGCACTAAATCCCCGATTAGTATCAAATCAGAGAAGAAAATGATGCTCATGATTTACAGAAGAGGAGTCCAAACCCAAGTTAATTGCGGAAATGCATTAATGAAGCGAAAATGCCTTTACTTTAGTACACTGATTAATTAACAAAAGTTAATGAAAAGAAAGTCATCCTTATTGCCAAAATTATTCCTGCCTTTCTTATTTAAGTTTCATTTTCTTATTATTTAACTAATTTTTAAGTCTTAACATTCACATCATCACTGCACTTTCCATTTAAAAAGTTCAGAAAAAAGAGATGAAGCGAAATAATATAATATATAAATTAAATCTAAATATCAAATACGAGAAAATGCAAAACGATGAATTTTTACTTATTATTAATATAAGCTTATTTAAAAAGTTTTTTTTAAAAAAAAATAAATTAAAAAGGCATATTAATTCACTTACAATCCAATGTTAATGTAATTTTCATTGTAAAATAAGGAGAACGAAAAAGAAAATCAAACATTGTCTTTAAAATAATCTCTGCCTTAATTAAAATTTGTGTCATCTAAGAAAAGGGGAATTCTTACGGTAAAATAATTGTCACTTAAAAGAAAAATACCTTAAAATGTCAATGTTTATCAAATTAATTTTAATCAATTCAATAATCAAATTAGTTTTTAAGACAAGTTTATTCTGGTATGAAGCAATATATGTTTTAGTTTATGTATTAAGAAAAATGAAAAATGAAAATTTTTCAATCCATGTCACTTTTTTATTTATTTATTTAATAAAAACATGTCACTAACTGTGTTATAGCCTCGCCAAAGGGAAATTATGAGTTTTACCGCTTGCTTGTACTTTCAATAGCTTTTCATTTTATTTCCCATAAGTATAGATTTTAGCAAAATTTTTCTAACTACGGTTAGATGATTATTTTATTGTTCTAATTTTTAAGGATTAAAAATAGTTTAAGGAGTACTTCTGCAGATTAAACTAATTTATGCTTAATTGATACATACACTCACAGTTACATAACACTCATTGGTAAAACTTAATTTTTCAAAAACTTCGTTTCGAATAAAAATAACAAGTTATAAAGATAGGGTAAACATGGATTAGTTTAGATTACCTTTCTATGCCATTTTATTGGATTTATATCTCTAAACATATAACTTAAATAACAGCTGGAATTATCCTGAAAATTTAATATCGGGAGACAATTGCACTGCTAAAGAAGTTAAAGAAGTTCTAGTAAAATTACTGTACTGTATGGTAATTACATTTCTTGTAAATGAATCAAACATAATTATGGTAATAAAAAAATATACAATTCTTATTGCCACACTCCTAGTAAAAAACTGAAGTACTGAACAACTAAAGTAAGTTTAAGCAAACTAATAGCTTTTTGCCATGTTCTAAAGTTTGTGATTAATTTATCAAATTTTGCAAATTTTATCATGTATTATAAAACCATATTATATCGTTTATTTTGCCAAAATAATTAACAATGCTCTACGGTAAATAGTACCGAGCATTTCGGTTTTTCTATGAAGCCAGAACCACTGTAAATTGCATGATATTCTCGTAATAACTTTCTTTTGCAGTGTTTAGATTTTATTTTAATATTTTAAATATGTTTTTCATATTTTGAGTTGATTGTAACAAAATATAATTTCATATCATTCCTTTAACATATAAATCATTTAACTAGTTCAACTTTAAGCTTAAAACATTTAATGCACAAAAAGCAGATTTATGAATTTTCAAATTCAATGAAAGAGCCATTTTTGATGATTCGTCATTAGATACCGGAAAATATTATGAATAATTCATCCATCTAGGAATTACGTTGTCAGCTACTAAGTTACTTTTTACTAATGGATTTTAAATTATCAGCAATTCCAGTTGCTACAAAATTGACAGGCTTAATATTTCGATGAAGAAATTTCGAGCTTTTGCAGTTTTGCAAATACACAAAAAAACCGTTTTGGAACTCATTCTTAGAAACATTATTTTACAGGCAATTTATTTTTCTTTTTACCGTTATGAAAATTGTTTCTAGTTAAAATATAAAATAGAACACTTATGCACTTTCTATAATTGGTAAAATATAACGTATTGCTTTTTGAAAACACAATATTTTTTTTGTAACTTTGCTGGAATTAAACTTAGAAAGTTTTTTATTTGAATAGTTTATTATTTCGTTAAAAAAAATAATGCTAGTAGTTATTTATTTCAAGTTAATTAGAATACTTAGTAAAGGCATTTGTATTTTAATGTTCAAAAAGTATATCAATTACACTGTAAAAAAATTCTATAAAATTACGCTATAAAGTACGGCCCCTTTGAGTTCCACCACATCATTCGAACAATCCATTTTACAGTAAATTCTTTCTGTATTGTAAAATATTATATGGTAAATTTTCCACTAATATTCATTGAATTAAAGTGATTCAATTATTTTACGGAAATTACTGTTAAAATTTCGGTAGATCAAATTCCTTGTTCCATAACATGTTCCGGTAAAAATGATCTTTATATAAAAAAAATACTGGTACTCCGAGAGCCGGTACTTTTTGCTGTAATTTGATCTGTATTTCTTCTACAGTTTAGGTGTTATTTATTTAAACTGAAATTATTATCAAAATAATAAAACAGTACATCCAAATGCGCTGATAAAAGATATTATATACTAGGATTAACCTCAATACCGAGTCAAAAACATTTTGACGATAATATAACTTCTATTTTGATTCAGGATATAGTGTTGGTACATTGTTATACTGTTAACATATACTGTTACTGTTGGCGCATTTGCTATTTATACCTTTTTCATCCAGTCAATATAAGAATTAAAAATAATTAATAAAAATGAGTATTAAAATTTGAAATTCAATATCAGGGTTCTATTTTTAGGACAATAGTTAAATGATACATATCAGCAATTGTTAAAAAAATATTATTCAAAAATATAAGCACGTATTTAGAGTAATTAAAAATTAAGTATTAAACTTTCGTACTGTTGTAAAATAATATTTTGGAGAAAAATATAAGCAAATCCTTAGAATAATTAAAAAAAAGTATTAAAAATTATTTTTCAAAAATGATGCTTAAGTTTAAGAATCATCGTTTATCAAGAGCAGTAAAGTAAGTACATGAATTGAAATTAAGCAAACAAGTTGATGGACAAAGTTGCTACAAGATGAAAGCAGCATTCTTAAAAGTAATTTCATTTGATACAATAATTCAATAAAATGCAATTGTATTTAGCAAAATCATAGTAAAACACTTAAATTAGTTTTAGGATTCATTAAAACTGGGAGTAAGCTACATAAATACAGTCCTAAAATATTAAAAGTATAATTTGTTTTTAAAACAAAACAGTAGTAGTAAAGGGACTTGCATCTACTTGGGGGCTGAAATCGATTCAGAAAATATTTTTTTGAAGGAGGGGGAACTAATGATGAAATTGGTTTCGTAAACTCTAATGCGATAGAAGGTTTTGATATCGTTTAAATGAATAAATTCAGTTTCTGAAACAGCAGTTTATTTTTCAGTAGTGGCGTGTTAGCGTTAAAATGTAGTAAAAACATTATAAGTCGATGATTTGATTGATTGATTTATTTTTTAATACGATTGATTCTTTTAATACCTTTAATTTATTTTCATTATTTGTTTGAAAATCTTAAGAGATAAAATAAGACTATTATTAATTCTAAATGACTAATGCTATAAACCATAGTAAACTTTTATAAATTTGTTGAAAGTGAGTAAAATAAATTTATTCGCTTTCTTCATTTGGGGTTCGTAGGTGGACATCTTTTACTTCAAAGAGTGGATCTAACATTTAACAGGTACACAACTATCCTATCTGCTCACGAATGTAAGTGAAGATAGCGTTTAGATAAAGCAGTAAGATAAAGTAATAAGATAAGTTAGATAAAGTAATAAGATAAGTTAGATAAAGTAATAAGAAATTCAATATAGTCTTTTATATATTTGATGATTTATAATGAAATATTTTAACACTTTATTTTAAAATCCAATATTTTTTTTTCATAAAAAAGAAAAATATAATTAAATATGAGTATTTGACTATATCATTAACGGTTCTTGTAAAAAAAAGTTAATTTGATAAGAGAACAGTTTTATTCCAAACATCTTAAACATAAATGTTTGATTTATTCTGTGCGAAAGCAAAAATACTAACTCAGACCTAAGCATTGTTCATAGCATTTTGCGTGATGTGACCATGAAAGAAATCTTTGTTGTTTAAATACTTTGCATACACTAAGTAATGATATTTAGCACGTTTTAAATCTTTTCTTGTAACTGCTCAAGTCAAAATAACGTGAGGAAGTGTTATTTCTCTACTCGGTTTGAAGTTCTTGTATGTGTTTCTAGGAAATAACTCTTTGTTAGGTCTCAGTTCACAAGTCTAGAGTAATAAAATCACAATAGTTAATGGAAACGATTTCAATGCTCTTGATTTAAATTTTGCTGCTATTCAAATTGCTATGCTTAGTATTTTTGCAAGTTAACTCGTCCTTAGAAAAGTCTTTTAAAAACGATGTCTGCTAGGTTTGAGAAATTTATAGAGTTGTGGTAAACTCATGATGAGATATGTTTTTGCTGGAAAATTTGTATTTTTATATTTATATTACTTAATATGTGTTTGCGTATAAGACAAATTATTTTGGCCTAAATATAGATCTTACCACATAAGTTATATAAAGCATTTAAATTCTGTTTTTGAAAAAAAAAAGTTTTCTTAAGCAATTGTTAATTTTAGTTAATGTTTCTTTGGCTATGTTTCAAAGGACCACACAAGCCATTTAGAATATTCATTTAATATATTTTTATCTTCTTATTTTCATTTTTATTTCTTCTGTCTCTCTATGTATAATCACTCCACTTCATTCGTATGTATATATATATACGAATGAAATATACTGCATATATATATATANTATATGCAGTTTTGCTACCTGGAAGGGAAAAGTGCAAACACTTACACATAGCACAATTTTAAACCAGGTGATTTTGAAGCTAATAAAATGTCAAAAAATATCCATAAACGTGAAAGCTATTAAAAAATACTTTTTTACCTTAAATGTAAGATCACAAGAATTTCTAAACATTAACTAAAAATTATAATTCTCACTTATCACTTACAATATGCAAATTTATTTAAATTTTAAATACTTATAAAATAATAAAATGCTTTCTGTTAAAACTTTGTTGGTGTAGCACATGGTGATTTTGTTTTTGGCTTATGATCAATAAAAGTATATAAACTGTGTTCTTTTTATTCAAAAGGAGCAGATTAATTCACATAACTATTCCTTTTTATTGCTAAACAAAATCATAATTTCTTTTAATTGTTTGTTCTATTTTCTTAACGAATCAATAATATTATGAAAAAAGAACAAAAAAATTTTATAATTTAAAGCTGTGATCTACAGAAAATAGAATACGTTTTTTTTCTTTTTCTTTACAGCGTTTTATACGAGATAGAAATTTAAAAATATTTTATAATAAAATAATTATAACAAAATGTGAAGATAATCATTCGAATAAAAATGTTTATTATAGTTAAATTATCAATTTTTATTTGGCGCTAATAAATTGAATAAATATTTTTTACTGTTACAGATAAAGAAAAACAATAACTAAATTAATTATTTTGTTACAAAGCGATTGAAAACAGAGTATTGAATTCAAACTATTATTTAACATTATTAAACAAATACTATAATCTATATTTATCTTCACAAGCTACATTTTCACCTCTATTTAAAATTCTCTATTTATGTATTTCCGAACAATACCGACGCTATTTCCATTAATCGAAAGGATTCAATTGTTCAGAACTTTAACATTTTGAATGTCACTCAGAAGAGGGGAGCAGAGTTCCTTCAAACTACTACAATTTGAGTTGGAAATTGGATGACATCAACTCTTCTGCGTATTTACTTTGCCACTAGCATGCTTTGATAATTAGTAAAGCTCTTCAACGTCACTGACTCTTTGTTCTGGAGTTTTACTGGCGAACGAGTAGAATTTGCATAAGCTTCTATCGCTGCAGTTGTCGCAAATAATTTTGTTTCGTCAACCTTTCGCAATATTTCTCGCAAACGTCATGTTTGAGCTTGCATCTTTAAAAGTCAATAGCCTGAGGTTATGTGCTATTTAATTTTATGCTGATTAAACTGTTAGAATTTAGCTTGAGTTAAAATTATTCATTTTTCATAGCATTTAGCTTGAAAAATAGATGCAGAGTATCACTAAATTTACTTTTTTAAACAGCAAAAATTAATGTATTACTCAAATAATTTTATATTGAGAACATTTTAATATTTTGCCTCAAATTAAGGGAAAGTCTTTTGGGAGTACGCTAATCAAAGTAAATTGCCTTTTCGAAGTCAATTTTAATTTTAAAAAAATATTTAGATAAAGCGAAGCAAAGGAATATAAATCTATGCCATACACGATAGCATGAAACTGTAATATCTGAAGAAAATAATTTAAATTTGATGATTTTTAAATTAAAGATGCAAGGGACCTTAAAAACGAAAACTTCAAATTTATAAGAAATTTATTTAACTTACTAAACGACATGACATAATTAGGCAAAAATATATCCCAGTAGCAGATCACATTTTGCAATTTTCATATTTTAAATTATGAAAATGCTTTATTTTTACTATAAAAGTCCCGATAAATTATATATATATATATATATATATATATATAAATTAAAAAGAGAAAAAAAAACTCCTAATTAATAATTCTTGATCTAATTATCAAAATCTAGTTTTTCCATCGTACTTTCTTTTCATTTTTCTACACACTTTCTTTATCTTAATTATTCAATTTTTATACAATTTGTGTAGTAAAAAGATGTAACGAAAACTATGGTAAATAATAATAGTAATAATATAAACAAAAATAAAAAATTCTGTAAAATATTTACCTGTCATAGGATTTTAAAATTACCAATTTTTAAGATTCGAACTTATTTTTTCTGGTTTTATATTTGAATTTATAAGTTATTTGTTATCCTGCATTTAATAATTTCGAAACAAAGCATACCTTTGTTGACAAAAACTATAATAGTTAGCTTTACAAATATTGGTTTTCCATTTAATTTTGGAAATAACATTCCTTTTATGTTTATCTTGCACGAAATAACGGAGTATCGTTTACTCTTACATGTATCACAAAATTGATTTTAGAATATATTTTATCAAATAATGTAAACATCATTCTATTATTTCTTACTTGATTCTATTTTCATAGTTTAATCTTAAAAATCAGTTGGTTTTAAAATAAACATCTGTAAACTGTATTGAACGCATTTTTTTACAAAAGTAGTATATCATTCATGTGAAAAAACTATCATTCAAATATATATGTATCTTTTGTTTTTCTTTTTATTTTGATACAGCTTATCTGTTATTTATTATGTATCTCCTTCGAATAGGGTCTATCTGACGTTCTATTATTGATAGAAGGTTCCATCTCAGATTCTATTTCCGATTGGAGGGTCTCTGATGTTCATGATTCTTTATTTTAGATTCGAAAAAAAATGTATGCTGTGTTATTTTTTATTATTTAGAACCGTTTTTACATGAATTCCTGCACTGTAAAAAATTCCGGATCAAATAATTAAATAAAGTATTGGCACTCTGGGTGCATAATACTTAAAATCCATTTTACAGTAAACTATTACACCGTAATTTTAACTTTGATATATATTTAATTAGATGGAGTCAGTGAATTCATAGTGATTATTACTGAAAAAATTACGCTATATCAGATTTTTCATTCCGTGATATGTTCCGGTAAAAAGTACGGGCGCTTTGAGTGCCGGTACTTTTTACCGTAATTTGATCTGTAGTTTTTTATAGAGTAGATAATAAGTCGTTTACTTTTGCTATTTTCATTAAAATAAAAGGAATTACCAACTTTTTTTTTCATAAGACATAGGAGCCAGAAACCAGTTTATTCTTTAGTGCTTGACTAAAAAATTATTCTTTAGTGCTTGACTAAAAAATTAATCCTGCAATTGGTACTTTGAATCATTATTCAATATATGCTTAAAAAAATCTAAAAAAAGGTGTTTAATCTAACCATGGTTTTGCTTCAAGTTAAAACACAGTATCGCTTAAACGGATTTAAGAAATATGAAGACTTGGATTAACTTTTTACTATAGTTGTAGCAGTAATAAATGACTGCATTATAGTTGAAAAAAAGTTTGCAGTTTTTAGTGATCTTGAACAAATAGAAAAATAATCTATTTAAATTATAACAATTTTAAATTTTTTAGATAAATTTGAATCAGGGAAATGCATGCTTTTTCGAAGAAAATCAAAATTTCAAACTGAAAAAAAGTATGGTTAAAACTACCAGAATATGCTACAATGTACCGTGTTTCTGGCATTATGTGAACACCAAAAAAATTCAGTATTTCTTACCGATATGCTTTGATAATAATTTTGGTAAAATTAAAAATATAATACTGTTTTATAACATGTGATAAAATTTGATAATTGTATCGTGATACTTTATAGCGTGGCATAAAAAACATTTATTCGGCTGAATTTACTTTTCAGCATTTTCTTACTATTTGTGGTAAAAAGAGCTATAATTGTGAGAAGCAAATTTTTCGTAAAAATATTACCGTAGGAAATGAAAAATTACCAAATGAATGATTTATATACCATTTAATTTGGTTTTTGTAAACAAAATTATAGGTTTTTTTACAGAAATGTTTTAACCATTACAATATATTGATTTTACCAGAAATTTTTAACCCGCGTAACAATCATGTGTGTTTTCATTCTCTGCCATTTTTACAAAATGGAAAAGAGGATAACTATCATTTATACACAAAAACAGAGAGTGTTAAATGCGCATTAAAATTTTTACTAATTGAAAGCGAAATTCATGATATAAATTCAATCAATCACTTAATCAATCAATTTAACAAATCCTCAAAAGCATTCACGTTACATACGTATTGTAGTGTTGAAAAATGGCTTTTTATTTTGAAATGTAGTTTTTGGAATCATTTCATGCAAAAGGTTTTTGTAAATGTGTGAACCAAATCATTAGAGTAGTTTTATTTTTAAAAAATAATTTTTTAATGATTTGTTTACTTTATTTAATTTTAAGGATTAATTAATGCTTTTTTTTACTAAAACATTATATGCAGCGTGTAAATTTTAAATCTTTAAATGACTTACATTTACTTTCAAATATTTGAGTAATTTTTCGTAAAATAAAATATATCTATCTACCTATGTATATATANTATATATATATATATATATATATATATATATTTTACGAATGTGATACGTTTTTACTTTCTTGAACCATAAAATTAATTATGCGTTTGAGGAAAAGGAAATGAAATCACAGAAAATGTCGTAAGATTTGCAATCGTATAATTTTTTTAATTACTGTAATTCCGATCTGAGGAAATTAAAAGGTGTCAAGTGAATAAAAAAATATGGAGAAAAAAAAAGGTTGCGTTTTATTCATTTTTTTCTGACGCTGTAATTAAGATTGATAAAAAATACCGTGATAATAAGAACTGTAAACCATTTTTTCTGGAAAATAAACACGATATAAATTTCTTGATGAAATAAAAATAATAACCTTAAACTGATTTTATTTTTAACTAAAATTAGTTCGAAATAATTTCTGCCTTCAGTTTTTAAATCTTTTTTTTCACTTAAACTGAAAAACTGAGCAAAGAAAATCATTCAATTGAAAATTTTAAAGATGGCGGTCAAATAGTAAAGCCTAAACAATTGAATTTATTCTTACTTAAATCCGATGCTTAACATTCCAGCTAAAGCTAAAACAGAAAAATAAACTAAGAAATTTTAACAGTTGTCTTCTTCCTAGCTTAGTTAAGAATGGTATTTTTTTCATTATGAGCTCTGAAATAATACATATACTTTCCTTATATTTCTGTAACAGAGAAAAAAAGCACGGTTAAAATTACCAGAATACGGTAAAATTTACAGTGTTTCCAGCTCAACTGGAACTCCGAAATTCATGTTTATTTTTACCGAATCGCTTTGTCATTGAAGTTGGTAAAATTAAGAATATATTATTGCTTGTGCTAAAATTTGTAAAAATTATATGTGCTAAAATTTGGTACTTTGGCAAACACTTTATTTTATAAATCAAAAATTCAATGTCATACAATAATTTTTAGAATGCCACTTGATTTTTTTAATAAAAAACTTGAAAATTACATTAATTTGAAAAGAACAATATTACTAAGAGTTGCAGAGAGAAAAGAAATTTTAAAACTACCAGATTAAGATAAGATTTACCGTGTTCAGGTTCCATAAGAACAAAAAAAATAACATTAATTTTTACCAATGTACTTTAGTAATGATTTTCGAAAAAAATTATCAATAAAATATTGCTTTATAATGCGTTCTAAAATTTTGTAAATGATGTGAAATTTGGTAATTTTACCATGTTACGTAAGAGAATGTTGTAGAACCATTTATTCGATTAAATTTATTTTTCAGTTTCGCACTTTTACTAAATGTATGGTAATAAGAACTATAATTTTGAAAACTAGAATTTCCGGAAAAACGTTAAAATATGAAAGGAAAATGTTACCATATAAATGGTTTAAATACCGTATATTTTTGTTTTATTATTAGAATACCAGATATTTTTTTACCGGAAATGTCTTTGCAATACAGTATGGTACTTTCTTTGCTTTCTTAAAAAGCTTTTTACAGCTTCGCTTTCTTTAAAAGCGAAATCAAGCTATGGTTTATAAACGATACATTGATTTCATGTAATCCTGAATGCTTCATTGCTTCATTATTATTGATAGTGCTGTGACGATGCGATACATCAACCTGGGTATCGCATCATGGTAAGTGTGGGTAAGGGGTATAAGTCGTTTTCAGCACCCAATTTGAGTCTGAAGGTTCCAGGTTTGGTCACCGCAAACGGCAACAAATATCTTTCCCACACTTTTCAACATCGGTTAAACGAAATGATGACATAACCAAAGTATTAAGCTGATAAATAAACTTGGCTCGCGATATGCATATGAAAGTAAACATGGCTTGAAATAAGCATTTTAAAAACGAACATAGCCCAAATTGTCCGTTTAAAAAACTGAAGATACCTAAAGTTTTTGTTTTTAAGAATGAACGAAGCTCAAATTGACTGTTAAAAAAGTTTACGTAGCTTGAAAATCAGGATTTAAAAATTATACCCAACTCAAAATTAGTGTTTAAGACAGTAAACATAGATTAAAAAAGCATTATAAAAATGCTCATCGTTCAATACGCATATTTCAGGAAAATGAACAAAGCAGGAAATGAATATTTAAAAAATTGAGAAAAACTTCAAATCGACTTTTAAAAAAATAAACATAGATTTAACTGTTATGAATGTTATGAAAAAAAAAACAAATAGAGGAATTCAAATAAATATATAACTCATAAATCACATTCAGCATATTCTTAATTTAAGTATTTAATTTAATTCCAAAATAATTCAAATATTTTTTATTATGAATTATTTTAGGGTAGATAATTTTAATTGAATTACTATACTGAAAATAAGAAACTTGCAGAAGAATGTTTTTTATTCATATGGGAAAAATGCCCCAAAATAAATCCTTATAACTATTTAAATTTAAAATATTTTTAGATAAACTTATTACACTTCACCCGTGACGTAAATTACAATTTTTTTTAAGTTATAAACATTATGTTAAGTTTTCTGTCAAAGGCTTAGACTCGATTCATAGTTGCCACACAGATTGAAAGTTGCATTGTGGTTTATTGAGTAAAAATAAAAGTACATAAAGGTTTGAAAAATGAAGGTAAATTACGTTATTATTTTTGCTGAAAATGATATAATTGGTGACATTAGATACTAACTAAACATTTTGAGTAAGCTAACTCAATTAGGAGTGTTATTTCTGAAAGTATGAACTTTTTATTATTTTTGATCTAAAATGGCGGACATCGAAACGAGTTAGGCTTAATTATCGACATCAGTACCTACAGGAAAACAGGTTTCAATATCATAGTCGGGTATTAGCCAATTAATTGCAATTATTTTGTCAGGTTTAATTAACAAACTGATCATAGTCCATTTGATACCTAGTAAGTTTCAATATTTTTAATGACATAGAAAGAATATTGATTGTTGTCACAGCCGGATTATACCTTTCGTAGGCCCTAGGCATAGCCGTTTTAGGGGCCCTCCCCTCCTTCCCCCACTCCTCCCCTCTTTTCAAAATATATGCTAAAAGTTTCTTGCATATTTTTTTTTTACATTTTTATTAATATAGATTTTAATTTACAAATTTGTTTATCGAATTTTAAGATAAATTTAATTT
This sequence comes from Parasteatoda tepidariorum, assembly GCF_043381705.1. Lineage (NCBI taxonomy): Eukaryota > Metazoa > Arthropoda > Arachnida > Araneae > Theridiidae > Parasteatoda > Parasteatoda tepidariorum. The sequence continues at coordinate 42,811,908 of NC_092206.1, forward strand.
CGATAGTTATTAAAGATAAACAAGTTTATCTTTAATGACTATCGAAATTAAAAATAAACTTGTGAATACTTTTCCTAACGTTCACATTGCATTAAGAATATATTTGTCGATTCTTGGATCAAATGCAGAAGGAGAAAGATCTTTCTCCAGATTAAAATTGATAAAAAATTATTTGCGTTCAACAATGAATCAAGATCGTTTGGCATCGCTCGCACTTATGTCTATTGAATACGACATTTTGCGTAGTTTGGAATTCGACAGCATAATACAAGATTTCGTTGAATTCAAAAATCGCAAAAAAGTTATATATTAGATCATAAGATTCTGCAAAATAATTTATTACCGAAAAATATTATGTTTTTATTTGTATCTTCATAATTTTGTGCAAAATATACTTGTTGTTTTTAAAGCTAAATTATTTTTGTCAACAAATTTTCTTCTCCCAAGTTTTTCGTAGGAGCCTGAATTTCATAGGCCCTAGGCACGTGCCTAGTGTGCCTATAGGTTAATCCGGCCCTGATTGTTGTTGATTATTTGCCAAGTAATTTCAATTTTCTTATCGTATTAGTTCGACAAACGAGTCGTGTAAACTGTTCTGAAAGGCATACCTGCTTTTAATTGCATAATAAAGATATTTAGGAGACATTTATGTTCTCATAAAATTTAAATAAATGTGCAATTATATAAATAATTTTATAACATATAACTTAGATTCACTTCTGTCCTGTTTCTACCAGTTTGATTTAATATTATGACTCTCTATGCTTATGTTTGATTAAAGTAATTTATTTTGAGAAGAAATATTGTATATACGCCTTCTTTGTTATTGATTCTTATCTTATTTTCTGTAGTAAAATTAATTTTACTTGCTCTTTTCTGCAGTTTGATTTAATATTATTACTCTCTCTGCATATGCTTGATTTATAAAGTAATTTATTTATTTTGAGAAGAAATATTGTATGTACGCCTCCTTTGTAATTGATTCGTACTTTATATTCTATAGTAAAATTAGCTTCACTGACTCTTATGTGTTACTTGTATTAAAGCAACTGTAAATTTAAGCTCTAATGAATTAAAAAAATGGTGACGGATACTTTGCATTAACTAGTGTAAAATAAAATTATTGGTGTTTCACTATACCAAGAACTATAATTAATTTTTGGCTGAAAAAAACAACACTTTGTAGTAAAGTAGTAGCCAAGAATTTTGGTGTTAAGACATAATAAATATGTTTGCAGAGCAAACAGAACTTAAGTAACATTGTAATATTTTTCTCGAAAATCATACCAAATAAATTCTTGATAATATTAGCATAAAAAAACATAGCAAAAACTACGAGAGACAAAAAAAACAATGGGGAGAAAAAGACTGGGATTTTGCATACCGACTACTTGACTTTTTGGTATTTTGATATCTGAATTGATTTAAAGAGGATAACCTCTTAATTAGAACAAGATAATGAAAAAGCAAATAAACTAATTAAAGCTAGTATCCAAACTGTAGTCAACAGTAGAAAACAAATCTTATTTTTTTTAAATGCTAAATCATGATTATGTTCTTTTTTTTCCATTATAAATTAACAGGAAACGAGTAAAAACTAGAAGTGAAATTAAACTGAAAAAAATTTGTTTCATTGTTGGAGTTTCCAAAATAAGAAATTTCCTTGAATCAATATTTTATTAAAAATAATAATATTTTGTTAAATTTAATAATGATTATAATCTTTATACTTTTCATATTTATCACTATAAATATTTTAACTTAAGACTTTCTGTGAAAAAAGTTCGAACAAAATTTTAAGAATTAAATATTTTACATGAACCATGGAAAGAGCAAAAGAAAAATAAATAAATAAAAACAACACTTGAGTTAAGCTAGCATTTTCTATTCATTAAAAACACAATAGCGAATGAAACTATTGTTTCATTTGTCTTTCTTCTAAATCTATTTTCGAAAAAGAGCAGACAACAGCATAACATTTGAAACTTCTTGATTGAAATCATTATGTAACTCCCTTGAATAATATTGCGCAGAAAGCCATTTTAAGACAATATAGTATAATTTTCTGGCTCCTCATCAGAAAAAGCATCAAATGGATTAAATTACCCTAAAATGCAATGTCTTAAACCTGAATTTAATACACGTACCTTTCTTTCATTTCTTTGCATCAGGCATTTCCTAAAATATCTAACTTTAGTAACTGTATTATCACTTATTCAAGAGTCAAAAGAAATTCCCACCCATTAACTCTTAACATATACTAGATGTTGTTCTAAATAAATAGTTGCAAATCTTAAATAAAATAAAAATATTTTAATTAAAAATCAAAAGGTTGAAATATTATCAAACAGATTAAATTATCTTAAATTGAAGTATCTTAAACGTAAATTTTGAACAAATCCCCTTTTTTCATTTCCAGCATCACTTACTTCCTAAAATATCTATCTTATGTGATTGTATTATAATTTATATTAGAGTAAAAGTAATGGGAACCATTTTTATATTTTTTTATTTTTCGAAAGAGTTAAAAAATTCAAAAATGAGTTCACAGTTTCGGTTAATTTTAAGAGAGATATATTTCAATTGTAGAAAATTTTGGGAGGAGATTTTTATTTCGTTAAAAGTTTTCTTCGAGATGTTCAAAAGCTTTTTTATTGGGAATTATTTATTTCCTGTTATAAGTTCCTCCCAGAAACTGACTTTTTGTCAGACGTTTAATTTGCAGAACTTTTAAATCACTTTTTTTTTCAAAAATAAATTTAAATACGCATGGTGCGTTCAAAGAGGAATTAATTAAAGAGTTTTCAGATACTGTTACTTCAATTTATATTCAAATCAAACTTGAAAAGCGCAAACTGTCAAAATCTGAAATTTATATACAGCATTTTATTTTAATTCAATGGGAAATCGGCTATTTGATTTGACTCAACTGTTGATTAACCATCTATAATTCAGTATGTTATAAATGGAATTAACAGAACTCATTCAGAAAAAAATTATTCCTTATACAGCGAATTATTTTTCAGATTTTAAGCAGAAATTACATAAGTATGAAACTGTTGTAACAATAGGATTCAGAATCCCACTTGCTCAAATTTTCATACACATGATAGCCTGAAACAGAACAACTATAGAAAACCTTTAAAACTGGATGTTTCAGAATCATCTAAAGCTCCTCAACGTTGTTTTAACTGTAATGATATCAGTCATTTATAAGTCGTTTTCTAGTCATTAACGTGACCCCAAATGTATATCATGCAATCTGTTTGGTCATACAGTTTTTGAACACGTCTCCTTTTTTTTTTAATTTTTAGAACCATGTGCTTTCTAAATTATCCAGCTTATGTGACTGTGTTATAATTTATAATAGAGTCAAAAGAAATTCCAACAGATTGTTATGTAAATCTACTTATTAACTCAACATGTACTAGATATTGCTCTAAATAAATAGTTAGAAAATGCAATAAAATTAAATTCATTTTAATTAAAAATCAAATAGATAAAAATATTATTCAATTGATTGAATTATCATCAAATATATTGAATTACTCTAAATTGCAAAATTCTAAAACTAAATTCAAATCTTTTTTTTAGCTTTTATCTTCAGGTATTTCTTAAAATATCCAGTTTATGTGATTGTATTGTCATTTGTCTAAGATTCAAAAGAAATTCCATAAATTTTTATGCAAATCTACTTATTATCACTTAACCTATACTAGATATTGTTCTAAAAGAATAGTTACCAAATCTTTAATCAAATTAAACTTATTTTCATTAATCAAAATAAATGAAAAATACGCCACCTTTTTCGATTCTCAGCATCAGATATTTCCTAAAATATCTAGCTTAAGTAATAATATTATCACTAATTCAAGAGTCAAAAGAAAGTCAGAAAATTGATACGTAAATGTACTTGCCTCTCTAAATATATACTAGATATTTTTCTAAATAAATAGTTAAAAATTCCTAATCAAATTCAATTTATTATTAATAATAATAAAATATATCTATGCAAATATGTAAGAAAATGCATTAAACTATAAAATTTATATTTACAAAGAAGTTTATCTATTTGCAATACACTGAACGCAGTTAAAATACTAAGTTTTAGTACTCTATTAAGGTAATAAATTAAAAACCGGTGCTAGAAACAATATTTGGGGAAAACACTAGCAGAAAAAATATATTATATAAGCCAAGGGCAACATGTCTATTTTTTAAAACACTATAATAATAAAATAATGATAAGATAGGAGAGTAGTATCAATCTTTTGATATTGAAATCATAATTGTTTTAAAAATATTATATGAAATTATGTTATTATGTATTTTATGTGCTTACCTATCTCTTTCAAAATAATTTAATTTTAGTTGACACTAATATCAATTAATCTTAAATATTCCAAGTTATATTTTTTGAGAATTNATAGTTTTGAAACCAATAAACAAACAAAATAAAATGTTATCAATAACTTAATGGAAGTATTCGATGGATGGATGCATAAATTTCTAATTAGCAGCATTGTCATATTTTTTAATTAGTACCCTTCTACTTTCTTAAATTTAGTTATTGTGATTATTAATCACTAAGAACATAATAATAGAAGTTTCGTACTCTGAAAGTGGAAGTAATTTAATTTTAACCTTAATTGAAACACTAGTTTTTAAAAAGAAGTTTCAATATTAATTTTAATCATTGGAAGCTTTATCCATGCAATTAATCTTTTTTTATATATATTTTCTGTTCAAGAATTTACGTATTAAAAAAAAAACTACTTATGTTTCATAAAAAATAGCAAACAAATTAAAAAAAAAAATTTTTTCAATTAATATTCCATTTCATATTTCTTAAATGCTTAACAAAAACAAAACAGGTGAAAGGATTTTTTCGATATATTATATGGTCTGTATAAAATTAATTTCCTTAAACAAACTTTCTCATAAAAAATTATACTTAGACAAATTACGTGCTGGTTAACTTTGAAATCTACCACATTTAGACACCATGCTTAATTTTTTAACGTCTAATAAATTATTCGAAGAAGATTTGTAAAAAAATATTGAAATTAAAGTTTAAACTCCTAAATAATTTTAAACTATTGAATGTATTTTATAATACTTTTTTTGTATGCGATATTCGATATGACCACCAGTCGTAAAATTTTCAAAATATTTGCTTACAAAATATAATAGAGATTAAACTCAAATTAAACATATTACATTTCCTATTAAAGCATGTTTTTTTTTCTTATTTTATCACTTTAGACTTTCTTATTAAAAATCTTTACCCCTAAAGCATGGTGTGATTTTTAAGTATAAACTCGGTTACAATGCATGGTTTTTTTTTATTACAGCAGTAACCGTACAGTTTACGAACTTTGAATATTTATGTCAGTTCCTTTCGTAACCAGCTTAACATTAGATTTGATAACCAATATTTTAAAAAAAATCTTGCATAAAAAATCTCAATATTCTCTTTAATGACTGAGATTAAATGACGCAAAAATTTAAATTGGAAAATGCATTAAGCTATTTGTTGATACTGTAGACTTTTTTTTCCTTTTTTTTCCTAATTCGATGTAGTATAAATTTTCAAATTAAGTTTCGCAATTTATAAATTAATTTGTTTAAATACAGCTGTCGTTCAGATGAATGTATTTCAAATTAAAATGTGCTTTTTCAATCTAAATTTAGATATTGGTTGTTATCCGACAAACGGCATTCATTGTTTTCAGAAAAGTTAAAACCAGACTCTTACAGGAGAAATTTGTTAGACGTTTTACCAGGTGCTTTTAAATCAAATATGCGTATAAGTTTTTAAAAAAATGAATAATGACTTTCAAGCTAATGAGCTTAAATTCTAAAAAAAAAAAATAATTGTGTATTTAAATATGCATCCAGAAAATAGGATAACACCATTCAGTAAATTTATAATTAAATAAATAATTTAAATAAATAGTAAATATATTATTATAGTCAAAAAATGCAAGATCATTAAATTTATGGAAATATAATTTTGTTTCATTTTATGTATAATGCATGTAATAAAGAATTGTTTAAAAAAATAACAGATATTTTTTCACTGAACTTCTGCCATTAGTCCCTCTATGGGCTGTCACGCCACTGAATTTATTAGTTAGTAAGAGGGTAATTTAAACTTCTAACTGTGAGAAAACCATTTATAAATTCCTTTCACCTAATACTGTTAAACAACCGGAATTTTGTCACCCTAACTCAGCCCACCTGATAAAGTAACTAAATTCCTTGCAGCTGAGTATATACCCAGAGGACTAATCTGCCAGTCTCTAGACTTGCAGAAGGGGAATTCGAGTCCCAGCGTTGACACCCACAGAATTTCCATCAACATACTTTCCAGGGTCCTGCACTCTCTAGTGCCCACTACCTAGCGAAAAAGGTAGCTTCAATGTCCAGTTAAATTTATTTCTTATAGTTTTGAAACCATGTAAGTTGTAAATGGTTAAAAAAGCCGCATAGTTTGTATTCCAGGCTTTCTAACCATGCCAGTTGTAAGTGGTTTCCAGACCGAAAAGGTAAAAAATGTTCTTTACCGTGAACTTTATGATTAATTAGATGGACAGACTGCTGTCATACTGTTGAATATTACAATAATTCTGGAAGAAAAATTCTAACAGTGTAGCATTACTTTTAAATTAGCCTTAAGAACTGACAAGTTAATAAATTTTACAATATATAAAGTTCGTAAATTAAATAAAAAAAAGTTCATAAATTAAATAAAGAAGGTGCATAAATTAAATAAAAAAAAGTTCATAAATTTTTAAAAAGAAATCATAAATTTAAAAAAAAAAGTTCATAAATTTTACATATATAGCGAACTGAAATACTCCTTATGCTACCGAATATGCATTAAGAGCTAAACGTTTCAAAAAAGTAAGAACAATACCCACATACTTAATTGAAATATATTTTAAATTGTTTAAAGGTCGGAAGAGTAGAAAATAATTGTTTTAAAGTTCAGTTTGTTTGTTTTTTTGCCTCGAAAAATTTTCAGTTTTTCTTGTTTTGATCAATAGAATGTTCTCCTGAAGCCTACAAATTTTCTACTTGGCATAAATTCTTTTCTATTGTATCTTTTCGGAGATAGTTAATACTTCGGGACCATAAATAGCTTTTTGTAGATGAAGCTGAAAACAATCTTGAAAAGTCTTTCTTCATACTATTGACAACATGGTTAAAAATGATGTATTTCTTCATGTCTTTAGCAAACCTTTAAGAATCACATACTGAAGAAAGATTTCTGAACACTCAGAAAATTCTCACAGAGAAACTCTAAATAATATTATTAGGCACCTTATGAAGCATGAGGGTTCTCAAAACCAAATATCTGGATCTTTTAAAATATGATCAACATGATAGAAATGAAAGCGGGATGTATTTTTCCTTAAAACTCTAAGACATGTTCAAAATAAAAAAAATTTTAAAAAAAACCATTGGTCTTTTTTTTAATGCTTTCTTAGCAATCAACAAGGCAGGAACAACAGGAAAATTTAAATATTGTTTTAGAAAAGATAAACCTTTAAATATCTATATATATATTTCTCTTACACGGCGACAAAAAAAGCCTTATTACAACTCCCCGAATGGCAACGCTAGAAAATCGACCAATGACTGCCGCTAAAAATGTCACATGCCTAATCTAGCTGAGGTGGCTCAACATATAGCCCTTTTAAAAATGGAAACTGAAATAACCAAAGTAAGCATTCTTAACAAATGTTATCTCTTCCGAAATTCACACTATCAGCTGCGGCAATCTCATACTATTAAGCTAGGCAGAAGTGAGTAGTCTTTGTCGATAGATCTCTATTTTAGTATTTTGTTGAAAGCGCTTTTTTCTCAAATTTATTTGACAATTTTTGATTTATATCACGATTTTATTTGTTTTATTATTGTTATTAGTTATTCATTGAAAAATGAGTCTCAGTCGAGCTGTTACGCTTTAAGATTTTATACTATAGCACATTTCCAATAGGTTTAACGAATTGCATGTCATTTATTTGAATTCAAATTTATTTTAATGACCTAGTATTTACTAAAAATATGTAATCTTTTTAAAAAGAAAGTTGTTATATGGATTTGAATGATTGTTTTGAATTCTTGGAATTTTATGCATTTGCAATCGAAGCGAGATTGGTTCGCGAAGCAAACCATATAAGATTGCATAGCAATTTTCGGGGGTTGGCGAGTGTTAGCGAGCAGAGGGCGCAGCCTGCTAGTTTTAAAAAAATGTTTAAGAATTCATCATTTCCAATTTTCAAAACATCAAACAAAATAAATAAAAAAAGGAATATTATGTTCATGTTAAAGTATATTACAAACTACAAAGTGAAAAGATCTGAGATTTAAGTAAATTCAATACATTTTTCCTCGTTATTCTTACTATATCTGTTTCATCAATAAGTTTATTTTCTTTATCTAATTGCAAACTATTTTCAAGAATTTGTATCATCACTTTCCATTATTTTATATTCGGTTTTTTCTGACAAACACAACATTCCATTATAATCAATGGGATTGTATCCTTCAACGGTTTAATCATCTAATAAATTTATAACATATATTTCATCAATTCTGTTAAATAAAAGTTAATATTAAACAACAGTATAAAAAGTAGAAAATAATGACCAGTATAAAGCAAATAAAATCTTCTGTAATTTGCATTTTTTTAAAATTTATTCGGGAAAAAACATAAATGCAGAAAAATACAACTTTTAATTCATCTCAAAAGAACATAACTAATTTTTTTTAAAAAAAAGGAATAAAATAGTAGTCTTTACTTACCAATTCATAAGGAACTCAAATTTCTTTAAATTTTTCTTTACAAATTTCTTTCCTCAAATATGATTTTGCTCCGTAAAATCATATTTTAACCTTGAATAAAAATACGTACTTAAACGAAAAATAAAAAGTGGCATCATTTTATGTAAAAACAAATTAATCAATATTTACTTATTTATTAAACAAAAATTTCAAAGCTGTATTTGGAAAAATGATAAGATATACATTTTTTGTGCATTCGCAACACTTTTAGGACATATTGGCCTCCTTAGAGTCCATTTGAAAGTTGAAACACTTAATAACTTTATTTAAAATTACATTTCTAAGTAAATATTTCATGTTTTTAACTGAAATTAGGTTTTTCTTCACTCCTTCATTTTTCAAATATAAAATATTTATTACTGAACATAAATTCCCACGAGTTCATTAGAAAGCTTCTACTTTCATTTTTTTTTCATCGCAAAATAATTTTTTTCATTACTTTATTGCATTTTCACTTCTTTAATTTATTTAACTTCAAGAAATTACATGTAAATGGAAATGAGATTTCTAAAGGCATTTACTAAATGAACTTTTTCATCAAAGGCGAATGGAAATGACTTTTACATTTCTTATTCAAAGATAAGGAATATTAATTGTCTTTTTCAGGCAATTTGTCAACCTCGAGAACAGCTATCAAATGTAAGTGGATTACCGTCTTTAAATTTTTAATGGGTGGATGCTTGTCATTGCATTATTTTTTTGAACATTTTGAAAATTTAAATTATATAAATCTATATGTATATATATTGTATATAGACATAGATAGATTGATAGATATACATATGTGTGATAGGGGTACTAAAAATTTATTGTAAAAGGGTTGGACACAAAATGGCCGATAAGATAAAAAGGAAAAACACCATCAGAAAGCTTTGGAACTTAAAACATTTAATTATAAAGTACAGAGTAGAATTGTTTACGTTTCTTACCAAGTTTTATTATTATTATCATTATTTTATAGAAACTTTTATTATTATAATTGTTATGATTACATAGGAACTTTTTTTATTATTATTATATAGGAATACTGAACTTTTAATTGCCCTCTGTAATTTCGCTATTACTCTATTTTTGATTAAACATTCGGTGATTTTGTAACTGTAAAAATGTCAGCATTTTGTCTAAAGCCATCAAATTGCTTTGCTAGTTTGTTACCTTCAGTTTTTTTTAAAGAAACGTCATTCTACGATTAAAACTTTTTAGACGTCGAAAGGAAAGTCTAACAAAAGTTGATAGCAATTCTGAAAAAAAACATTACATCAATTCAGTGTTTGAATGAAGCATTTGCAATCGATGAAGAGCGAAACAATTTGTCTTTTATTAGTGTTCAAGATGAATAACACGCTATTTTCAGATTGCAAAGTAATAACGTAAAAAATACATTACTCAGATCGGCTTAAAATTTTTATCCTCGAGTACATTAAAGTAACATTGCCCAAATATTATAGGACATGAACTAATGGCAAAACTAATGGCAACACCTGGGTTTAGTTTGTACAGACCCTTGTCTAAACTTGTATCAGCTTCAAGGTCATTCCTGATCAATCGAAGAAAGCAATCTAATATTGCCATTACTCATTCTTAGTCGGTTTCTTTATTTCTTGATTGGTGCTTTGTTTAAAAGTCGGGAGCAGTTGTTTTTAGCATTTGCTTGCAATCCCAGAGGCTATTCCAAAATTGAGGTGTTAATTTTTTTTACTGAAAGGTACCATCCTGTCATTTCTTTTAATTGTTAATTACTAAATTGCTAAATGACAACGATCATTTCTTTAAAGTACGATTTTTTTTTCACTTATGTCTTAATGCTTTTATGCTTTTTTTAACATATGGCTTTATTGGAAATCCATCCATATAGTGCAGGCAACATATATGCAAAGCGAGAATCGGAGCATTATGAATATATAAACAATACGAATACACAGTAATTAAAATACGTAAGCAATAAACAAGAGTAGTAAAAATTAGAGATAACAAAATTAAAGTGAACTACAGTAGAGAGTGTCACATAAATTTTGCATAATTGTCAGACAAATTGTACGATATTTTTCTACTGTTGTAGTGATGTTTTTATTGTAATAGAAGAATGGAATTTCTCAAATATCTGCTCTATATTTACTCATTTGAAATAGGTAATTTGTCTCATATATAAAAGTATTATTCAACATTAAAAACACTTCTCGACTTCTTCTTTGCTTTTTAAACATTTATTTTTCTAGTTACTAAAGCATGCAATTCAGAAATAAATTTAAGCTTCCCTTTGGAAGAAATATTGCACTAATTTTTCTTATAGCTAGCAAGATTAATTAATTTAATTTATTTCGTAATGAAATTAATATAGCTTAGAAAAGCTATGCATAACTTAAATGATTAAAGCTTTTTCGACCAAAAAAAAAAATCTCATGAGTTAATTGACTCTCAAGAAGTCATTTATACGATATCAGACTTCCTTCTTTCCAATATTAACTAAAGGCTGATAATCGAGATAATTTCTTTATTCTTTCACCGACTGGATCAAACGGTTAATTTATTTCTTATTCAGCATATTAAATAGAAACTATTCTAAAAATATATCTTACGATTAGGATTAAGATAAAAATTACTAAAAGGTAAAAACATTTTATGACATAAATCTATTTTATCATAATTGAAAATTAATTACTGTAACTGAAATAAACTGTGCAATATCCGCATGGAAGAAGTTTATCATAAAACTTGAATTATGCAATATCTTGCTGTATAAATATTAAACTTTATAATCTACATTTGGGAAAGAAAATAACAACTGTACAACTTTACTCATAATCATTGCGTACAATACTTAATACGTAGAGATGGAAAAAGATATATATCCCTAATATTTTCTATATATATATATATATATATGCCAAAAAGTGAATCAGATAGAATATTTTCTAGCCTATGTGGCAAGCAAATTTTGGAAACAACAAATCCTTAATGTTAATTGAATATTGTTCTAATGGACTCGTCTTTGTTTTCTTTCGATTTTCAGTAACAAAGTACATTAGAAACGATGCTTCATTCATTTAGATAGAGCCTATTCCTTTTTGATCCCTCAACAAATTCTAGATGGAGACTACAGCTAGTGCAAGCTCCAAACATCCATTTTGAACTTAATCCTAAACTTTTAAAAGATTTTTAACTTTACACTACTATTTTCTGCATTTATCTTTTTTCCATTCACGTGTTAAGTTGTCCTAATTGCCCATAATTGGAGCAACAAAAAAATAATGAAATGAACAAAAGTGATTGGGTACTTGCTACAATAATATTCGCGAAGAATAATACCGCTAAAATCGCATAGTTGGGTCTAATCATGTGGGTATATTTGGCGTGTAAATGCTATATTTCTTAGACATGATTTATTTTGCTTATAAAATCAATTTTTGATATAGATTTAAAGAAAAGCAAAAGAGACGAAAAAAGCAAAAGTAACGTCACGCTTGTGCGTCGAACCCGAGTAGCAGCAGAATCATAGCATAAACAAATATCTCGATATATACACGCTTTACGTTGCTTATAGGGAACCGTTTACATGAAACTCGATACAATAGTTTAATATTTGGTTTCAAATGCATACATGTTCTTATACCATGAGCATCATATCATCTCTTCAATAAAAAAACACAATTTATTATTTTCACCACACATACTTTTACATTCTATGCAACAGATACTGATATATTTTTATTGCCCTCTTGAGGTTGATTACGGCTTCACTTTCAAGTGAAGTATTTTAGTTACGATGGAACTACGTAAGAAACTTAGTTTACTATCGCTGTATCTCTACAAACAAAACTTAAAATCAAAACTTGTTTTATTGTCAATAAATTTTAGTTTATGAGGTTTCCCATCACATAAATGCAAAGGAAAACTTGGGCAATACAAATTGCACAGAGTAATTGTTTTTAACATTTTTTTTATAAAATATATTGCGAATTATATCATAAAAATGCTCAAAAGTTAGTTATGGCTCCATAGTTTTCGTGCTTAAGACAGAAGCTACTAATATTTATTCAAAAAAATTGTAAATATTTAAAATATTTAAAAAATTGCTTTCGAGCGAAAATGGCGTACAAATGCTTGAATACTTGTTTACATACTTCATTACTTATTTGATTTAGAAAAAAAATTTCTATAAAATTTTTGATAAGAAAATGTGAGTTTTGATTTTTTATTTTCCAGACAAGACGTAATAAATTAACCGTGATTATGTTTAAATTTCTTCCATAATAATTTTTAAAATTCAATTGCCCAATCATCATAGAATATTCACTAAAACTCCAAGCAAATTTGTGTACTGTTGTGTTTTTTAAATAATAAAATGATGGAATGTGGCACTTGGGAACAATAAATTAAAAATTTTTATCCAGAAGTAAAGTATTTTTTCTAAATATTTTCTTTTATAAAATATTCCCTTTTTAATTTCTTCTATTCTAATTGTAATTTAAATTGGCGTCTCAAGGTCACATTTTCTACCCTCGTCGCCTTGGCAGCGATATGACAGGCTGGAACATAACTCTCTTTATTCACACGGGAGGTAGGGAGTATCTATACCTTATAAGAGTATATTATTATAATATTTTTATAATAATAACGTACTGAGGTTGGAAAAGCGCAAGTTTTGTAGAAACCATGGTAACGGAGAGGGGGAGAGGGGATATCACACAATCTTAAAACGCCTATTCTATCTATAAAAGGTACATATTTATAATTTTCATTACTATATTTTCCTCTTAAGACTTTTTCATTTTAGTCAGACTCCGATAATTAATCATTCTGTTCGAAGTTTCTATTTCCACCTATTATGTAACATTACAGTATTGAATCAAAATACAAGATTGCAATCCTGCAACTCACTTGAGAAAGCAATTTTCTAAAATCGAGGTTTTCTAAAAAAAGCCATTTCAAAGCTTATTTGAGTTATTATGTGATTTTTCTTCAAAACATGAGCATTGAAGAAAACTATTCCCGAATGAAGCAATAAGATCACTTATGGACATCAAATGTTGCATTATCATTTTTTTTAAATATTTATTTTATTTATTTATTTGTGAAAAAGGCGTTCATACAAAAAGTTGAACCGTAATATATCCAGAAAATATTTTACTTCGCACATATTGTATATTTCATATACTGGATATTTTTTAATGCAATTATTTCTTAAATCATCGCTATTTAAGTTAGTTTAGTTTATAACCGTCGCTTAACAGCCGACCAAGTTTTTTGGGTTTACCACAGCTAATATTCCACTCCGTAACCCTGTAATTTTGAACCCAATACAGAAGACAAGGGAGCTTCTGCATCAAATATTGGGAGAAATTTGCCTTTGAGGTGGACTCTTTAATGGAACTAATCCGCATTTGAGTTACATGTAGAGGAAAGTCACGAATGCCTTCCACGGTTAGCCTGACAGCAAGGGGACTCTCACCCATGATACACCTATCACTGAGGATATTTTTACGTCAGCACTGTGGTCAGTGCGAGCCGGGTGTCTAGCTCGAATTGACTAGCCATTGCTGTGATTCAAATCCAGTTCACCTCATTGGAAGGCAAACTCGCTATCACTATTTAAGTTATAGAAAGTACTTACGTACTCGTTTTTTATCGTTTTTAGAAGATGAGCTAGCTTGTAGTAATGCATGCTAAAGTTAATTTCAAAACTAGCTGAACATACATTTTTTTTAAAATAATAATAAGGCATTAAAATACCAGCTTTAAGACAAAGCGTTTTCATTTAGATAAAATATGCTAAGGTATGATATATATATATGGTTAATATGATATATATATACCTNTATATATATATATATATATATGCACAATTCGTTGTACATATATTTGCATAATCTTTGTTCAAATGATCAGAGGTTCACAATTTATGTGTCAATCCAAATGGTTAAAAATATTGATCTTAAATATCTTAATTATTTAGTATTAACTTAAGTTACAGAAACAGACATAAAAAAATATTTTTCTAACTAAATATGCACATTTTTCAAAAGATTTGGATACAATGATCATCGAAATAGGAGAGGGAATTGTTACAAATTAGAGAATATGATTACGATAGCTTTGACAAGAGAGATATTAAGAGTTTGGGGTCTTAATATTAGTTATCCTTTTTGCGTACTTAGTTATATCTCTGAAATTTTTAATTTGAGAACGTCTTCGAAAAAAAATTTCACACAATCATAAAATTTTCTTTTCCGAAGATAGTCTCATGTTAAAAAAAAAAGACTTTATTCTTTTTCTGACAGTTTTATTAGATAGTTTGATATCGTCGAAAAAACTATTAAAATGTTGAGTATACGAATTTTTCGCACAGCTTTAAGTTCTGAAACTTTAAACTGCCAAATTACAAAATTTGAGCGAAATTATTTGAAGGGTTTCTAAGTTATATAATTTCAAAAATGTCATTCATTAAAAATTCTATTTCAATAGAACTTTTCGACAAATATCATTCAAAGTATGTATTTTGTCGTTACCAATTATGCAAAACTCTTTAAATCTTAAATTGAAAATCTTTTCGATCCTTGTTAATTAAAATAATGAAGAATGATAAATAACCAAACAAATTATATTTACATATAATTCTTTTTGGATAACATTTGGATTACACTTTTTTGGTAGAATTTATAATCGAGTCTAAATTTTAAATTATTTCCAGCCAATTGAATTGCATGAATTATTCATATATGTAATATACATAATTACTATACAATATGATTTGTCCTTATAGATTAATTCTAGGCTATATTGCTATAAAAAAGAGATAACCAGTTTAAATATCTTCTATGTTCTTTTATATATTGCAGCAGGTATAGTTTTGTAGGAACCAATTTAACTTGTTTATAAATTTGTACAGAGCATTGTTATGTGTGGCATCAAAACGTATCCAAGAACTTAATGCTTATTTTTTATAGTTCATTTTTTTTTTCTTGAATTAAGTATTCTTTTGATTTCAGATGCATAAGTTTTATTCAACTTTTCAACTAGCTGGGTCTTTAACGCACATTTATAGTCCAATGTTTGTTCCTGAGTAAATACTGAAGGAATAACTATAGCAGTGGGACGCTGTAAATGTGTTTACTATCTCAGCACCAAATAAGAAGAGATAACAACATAAAATCTAATATTTTCATGAATTCCTATTGACAAATAAAGCATCGTAGAGTCCCTAAAAATATATACTAAGTAACAAAAATTAGAAAATAAGATATTTTTTTTTATAATTGAGCCTTTACCACCACTCTTCGCATTAAGGACCAAGTCTCCCATTTTGAGAACCTTTCTTTAAGAATTTTTTGTCGCTGAGTAATTCCCATGCATATTTTTATATTTTTTATTGACTATTGGAAGTCTTTAGTTTCATTAGAAATTTTCCCAGAAGGTTTGAAATGTAAATTGTATGCTTAAAAATTGCTTAAATTTAATTTAAAATTGCCTCTTGATATTGCTTTGTATATTGAATATACAGAGCAATTGTTCTGTCTTCATGTAATCACAAACAGAGTTTTAAAAAAATTGATTCTAAACGATTTTACAGTTGTTTATTTAAAGAGGTCCCAAAATGGGAGACTCGGCATTTTCTGACTAACCCCACCCTCAACACTTTACAAAAAGACAAATATTCATGGAATCCTCTTTGTCATACTTAGCCTCTCGTTTGTTGTGGAAGGTCAACTGTTATCAGTGCAGGTCTTGAATTACTCATTGTGACCCTCCTATGTTTCATTCTATTACGTAGAATGTTTCAAAATGTAGGATAAAAAAAAATTTCTCGGTATTCTGATCTGATCATCCGGTGAGTGTGGTTCTTTTATTCTAAGGAACTTTTCAAAAATGCTTCGTAAGTTTTAAACTGTACAGCAGGCATTGGATTGTATGGAAACATTAGATTCTGATGAATTATCAAGTGATTAATCAAGTATTACGTGCTTATCATCAGATCCAAGTAAGGTAACTGACGAAGAAGATTTTCAAGGGATATGATTTGGAGGAAGTTACGCCAGTAGACGTGAGAAGTAGAGCTGAATATAAAACGTCATAAAACACGGAATGCTTCAGATAAAAAAAAACATCTTTGAGGAAGAGGTCTCTTCCTGAAAAATATTCCTCGAGTGATGAAGATGATTTGCCCACAATTCAAAATAAACAAGTAAAACTGAAAGAATTTCGTAAAAAATGATGAAATCTGTCTCAGTTAAAACAAACTGCACTGGAGCAGAAGCAATCTAAAAGAAAATTCTACAATTGGGACAAAGCTGATAAATTGAATTCTATTCAATAAAAAAACACCACTATTAGAAGAAAATAATCCTGATTTATCAGGCAAAACTCCGTATGAACTGTTTAAAATGTATTTTATTTATCATATTTTGAATTTGATAAAAGAAGAGACATTACGATACGCTAATCAAAACAATAACTATGCAGTTTCCTTATCTGAAAAGACGTTAGATGTTTTTATAGGAATCATATTGCTTCGCGGATACCAGTCGAAGCCACAAGAGGATTTATACTGCAGGAGGATATATAGAGGAGCAATGCGGAAGATTTCAATCTGCCCTTTATACAAAATGTCATGAGTAGACAAAAATTTAATGATATAAAAAAGTACATTCATTTATGCAACAATGATACAATTGATACCACTGACAAGTTGGCCAAAGTGAGATACTTTATTGAAATGTTTTGTAAGAAAAAATATCTATTCGGGACAATTTCTGAATACTGCATTGATTCCTTAGACAGGGAGACATTCTGTACAGATGTGCCTGCGAGGATAACCCATAAAATTTGGTTGTAAATTGTGATTTCTTGCTTCTTCACAAGACTATCCAGATAATTTGCAGACTTATGTGGGAAAAGACACAACAACTCCTCGCGACAAGAGCTTTATTCTATTAACTGCCGAAGACATAAAGTGTATGTTGACAATTTTTTCAACTCTCTGACATTGCTTGAAGAAATGCGATAAAGTAAATTCCGTATAACTGGAATGGTGCGAGAGAAACTATAGGACAAGCAACACGTTGGTACCAAAAGTCCAAGAAGAAGATCGATTTGCTTCACCCTGGAATAGTTGCCTCGTATAATCAGAACATGGGCGGTGTTGATATTCTTGACCGATTTCTAAGTACTTATGGACCCAAAATAAAGGATAAGAAGGGGGTGACTCTTTTTCACCAATACTCTTAACATGGTTGTGGTAGCAGTATGGAGTGTTCATCGGGACGAGATTGGACTGATGTCACAATTAACATTTCTTCGTTATGTAGTCAAGTGTTTATTAAAATCTGAAAGACAAGAAACTGTGCCGAATGGACTTGAACCACATGGGCAGGTAAATACCAAAATACGTTTTGATGGAGTGAATCTCTTCATTGCACAGGTTGGTAAGCAGTCGAAATGTAAGTTGTGCAAAAGGAACACTCGTTTGTGTTGTTCGAAAAATGTAAAGTAATGCTTCTCAAAAATTTTTCATTTTGCTTTATACCAAAATGTAAAACTGGAAAATTTAAACACGAATAATAAAGCAGGTAAATATTACAGAAAAATATTTGTGAACTATTTTGCTTTTACGTTCAAACATGTTTATTTCATATTTAAATGTATTGATCCAATTGAAACAGATTTTGTGATTTTTAGCAAAATGTATACAAGTAATGAATTCAACTTGTAGCGCAACGTGTAAGTGAGCTAAGTTAGTCCCATTAAAAGCCAAAAATCACCACTTTTTGGGACCTATAGCATCTTTTAAACAAATAAAGTGTTTATTTTTTTTTAATTTAAAGCTCATATGATTAGAAATGTTTATTAAACCTTAAAGCATACAAAAGTTCCGATTTTTTCGAAACGGATTACATAGCGGATTTTAATGAATTAATATATCCAAATAAGCTCAAGATACGAAAACCTTGGGTTTGATAAAGGTTTCCTTAAAATGAAAGCTACAAAGAAAGAAAAAATTCGTTTTTTTTTATTATAAGATTGAAACAACTTTTAAAATTTTTGAAAACTGAACAAACTCTACATATTGCATTCCAATTCAACCTACAAAACGTATTTTCCGATAGATTCCTATTACCTACTCGAATCATATATCCCAGTGTTCCCCAACACCTTGTCTACGGACCGGTACCGGTTCGTGGATCAAATGGTACCGGGCCGCCAATTTCATCGAAACTGAATTTAAACTCCTAGGTTTATACCCCAAATTAAAAATATATGTGCTCCATTAAAAATTTTTTTGTTTAAAAAAAGGTGGTGACATAAATTTTTTAATGTTTGTAATGTATCATTGTCTCCGATTACCCCCCAGATGGAACCAGCTCATTGCAAAGAAACAAGCTCAGGGTTCTCATTGATTTAACGGTCTAGTAAATTAAAATGTTAAATCACTTTATATTTATTTTTGGTGTAACTGTATTTTATTTTGCAGCCATGTTTAAATACAATTAAATAAAAAATTAAAAATTAAAAATAATCTAAAATATATGCAATCAACGTCCCCCCCCCAGTGGGTCGCGCTGAAATTATCAAACGTTGACAGGTCCGCGGTGATAAAAAGGTTGGTCAACACTGCTGTAACCTACTTGATAGATTTCCACATATTTTCCGATTATACAGACTCAAAATTTGATGAACATCAAAGTGTAAACTGTGGAGAAGAATACAATAACGCAATTGAAATCAATAACTGTATGAGGTGTTCAAAGAGCCTGCATTGACTCCATGAAACTTGAGCAATCTTTAAATATTTTTGTTGAAAATGTAGTAATTTTTTTAGAAAGTTTTAGGAAGGTCGGTATTTTATTTCCGTCGCACTGGATCTGCGCAACGGGATATTGGCGACGGATAAACATCCCTGAGAATGATCCGCCATAAACGACATTTGATCCTCTGCAGAGTGGATAACGAAAGTGATTGAAGTGACAAATTTGTACATTAGATTTCGTTTATTAGATTCTTTTAATTTTTTTCCAAGATAAAATTCATTCCTTACCAAGTGTTTGTAATCATTAACTGAATTAAATGTATTTTATTTCGTAGTTTGCTTGTGTTTTTTTTTCTTACTGTATTAGATAGTTGTTTCTCATGACATGAAAGAGTGGTCGCTATTTGTTAGTTTGATTTCAGACATTTTTTTCTTATTTTCTTTTCAATATTTCATCAATATTTGCTCAACATGTGTTGAGTACACACATGTGAGTTTAAAATACGCATAAATATTTCTTGTATCTCTATTACTAGTACTTGTTTTGTGATTTGAAAAAAACTAATGCCGTCTATCCTGGAATTGTCCTACATAGAATGATTAAAACGTAATTAAACTGTTAAATTATTATAAAATATGCTTCCAATCTATGTTCCAAAAATTAGATGTTATATGCGAATAGAATAAAGAGTATTGTAAATTAAACAAAATGAAAAAACATTGATAGTATATTTATAAATAGGTAGATCTGATTTACGTAAGCTTTTTTTTTATTCGCATTCACATTAAAACTGAATAATATTGACAAATATATTTTTAAAATAATATGAAAGCCACTTTAGTTTTAAACTTTATTTATTAAATTTTGTAGAATTGATAGACCTGTAGCAAAACATACGAGTATAAATATCAACTTGAGTCAAACCAGATGCGTGATATAAAATGTTTACACTTATAATAGCATTGAAGAAACATAGATAATCGGTTACTTAAAGAATAATATCTAACTTAAAAGTTACAATAAATAAGAAAGGCGCTGACGCTTTCGTGCTTGAATTTTTTTTTGATGTTGTGGGAATAAATTCAATACTTCTTTAAAAAAAAAGTTTCTTTATTTTAATAAAACACTTTCAAAAAACGTTAAAAAAAAGCTTATTAAGTTTTTTTTCCTTCTAGATTTTATGATATATATGTATATATATATATATATCTGANATATATATATATATTATTCTTCTTCAAAATAAATATTAATGAGTTTGTACTAAATAAGTGAGCAATCATTATTTACAAACTAATATTTATGGGCAATTCAAGGAATTAGTCTTCCTTAGGAAGATCTTTATTTTAAGCAAGATTACTTTTCTTGAGAATGTAGTTTGACTTAATCAAATTATTAACTTAAAATGCGTAACTAAATTACGTACGTCATTTGAAAATACAGTCAAACCCCGCTACAGCGAACCTTCAAGGGACCGAAATTTTGGTTCACTATAACCGGGAGTTCACTATATCCATTACGCAGGCAATTTAACTAATGGTTCCCAAACTCCTCCCTTTTATTACACATTATTCAAATAAATGACTGAAAAATATTATGTAGTAGCAAAAAATGTGTTATTTTTCATTACTCAAATGCAAAAAAAAATTTTTAATTTATACCTGATGAGCAATCCTTAACATCAGATATGGAAACACTTCTTGACTCTCAGATAATTTTTCCTGAATTTCTGTTATTCCGCTTTTTAAACCTGTTTAACTTTCAATTCGATCATATAAAAGTAGTCTCATAAAATCGCCTAGGAAATTCATCGACATTCTAGATACTGGAAGATTGCGGCTTCTTCGAATGGTGAACCTCTTCAGTAATACTTCTTTAACATCCTTGTGATCTGCTTTTTTCAACTTTTTTCTGTCATCTAAATTTTTTTCCTGAGCAGAAATTATTAATTGTCTATTTTTCCATATGTTACAAACTGCAGATTTATATAGTTTATATTCCCTGCAAATATCAACTTGATTGCATCCATTTTCAATATTTCTGATTATGCTCATTTTATTATCAATGGAAAACGTTTTACGTTTACTGATCGCCATAGTTAAATTTGAGACACTTGTTTGCAGACTTTTTTTAACTGAACTGAGAGCAAACTGGAGTTGAAATGAGGGCTTTATCAACACATATTAGTGTCCAACCCTTTGACCAATAATGAATAATTACTCATTTCCTCTCACAGAAAATACATATTAATCCCACTGACACCTTACATCAGCTGCTTGGGTTGGAAACATCTGTTTGGTTTGTTCAGGGTATGGAAAGTGAGATGAATTAGGGATCGCTACATTACCCTCTATAGGTGGTTTTAAACATTGGTAAATGTATTTATTTTGAAGTAGAAATTTCAAAATTATTGCAAAAAAATGAAGAAAAAAAAACCAGTCGAAGACAGAAAAAAGTTCATGATATTCATCTTCTTCACCTTATTAGTTCATTATATCCACAAAAAATAACATTATACGTGTATATCAAGGCACGGGACCGAACATTTCGTTCACTATATCCGGGAGTTCACTATAAATCGTGTTCACTACAGCGGGGTTTGACTGTATATGAAAAATGAGTATTGTGAAAACATTTATTCTAATTTTACTTTAATGTTACTTTTAAATGAGATAATTAATTTGGTAAACTTAAAATTCAAAAATTCTTAAATGAAAACAGAATTGTTTTTTTAATAATCGAAAATGTTGTTCACTTTTCAAAAACAGTTCATTAAAAAAATAAAAAATAATATTTAAAAAGTAGATATTTTATTTATAAATGAATCTCAAAATAGATAGTATGCACCTTTTCATATGCTCCAAGTTTTTATTATATAATTCTATTGAGACTACACTGTTAGAATTTTAATTCTTAAATTACGGTAAAATAACTATCAGTAGTCTATCCATCCAATTAACCGTAAAGTTTACAGTACACACTGGAAACTCTTCACGAGTTCAAATTGTGGTGTCGACGCTGAAATTCGAACCCCACCTCTGTCAGTCATAAGATTGATAGATTATCCTCTTTGCTACGATATGTACCCAGCTGCAAATAACTGAGCGGCTTCATTAGGTGGACCTAGTAGGTGCCATAAAATTCCGATTGCTTAACTGTATCAGTTAATACATGGCTTTTCTCACAGTTAACAGTTTGTATGTGATCTTAGTATTGTTATTTAAATATTTTGTTTGAATATGGTAAATAACAATTAAATAAATTGTTATTCAACCATTTTTTACAGGAAATTTCTAACTGGGGTATTTGCTAATTTTATTTTACTAATATTGTTTAATCAAATGAAAGAATTGTTATGGATTTTTTATCGTTTCGAAACACATCAAAATGCATAGTAAAAAAAATATAATTTCAAAAAAAGAATGAAAATAAATAATAAAAATTTTCGAACGTAGCAAAAAGGATCCAACAATATATATATATATATATATATATATATATAATGTTTAAAAATACTGGAAATACCTAGTAATTTTCCAATTAACATTAAAAACATAAATAAAAGAAATACCGGGAAAAGGCGCTTAAAAAACCATCACTAAAGGTAATATACACAAGAGGGTGAATTAATTTTGATAAGAATTATTGTGATAAAAATGCAAATGAACGGTATGCACTAATTGTTTTGTCTTTTAGCGTTTTTGAATTAAAATTGTCGCATTGTAACGGTTTTTATCGAGAATTTTTATATATTAAGACTACTTCTGAAAACATCATGAAAAAATAACTGTGTACGTATGTATACATAGTTTCAACCTTTGGCACACTAGTCTTTCTGGAAATCTATTTGAAAGTTAAATCTGCTGTTTGCTCGTTGCCTCTTCCTAGTGTTCTTCGGCACATCACTGGTACAGTGATGGAAGTGCTCTGAATTTTGAGGGTGATCGCGTACTTCAGACTGCCCTACCAAGACAATTAAGTAGGCACCTAAAATGTCTTAGTGCCCACTTAAGACACTTTAGGTAAGGTAAGTAAGGTAAGGTAGATTAGTAAGAAAAAGGGATCCTAACCATCTGTGGACAAGGCAATCCCCTACTGATTATCTGCCCTCTTACCAGATTTGATTCTCAGAGATTATTCTAGGAGAAAGATTTGGTTAGATTAGGAATTTGGAAGATTGGTTTATTAGCTGGATCAGTTGAAGTAAGCAACAGCAAAAGAAAATAAAAACTTCTGAAAACTGATTTCTGTTAGTTCTAGTTAAATAAAACCTAAGTTAAAAAACAAAAACTGCCTAATGAAGCTACCAAAACGTTATCCCTAGTCGTTCAGTTTATACAAATCACCATAAACAATAAAACTCTTATAAAATATGAAGTTTCCAATTTTTTTTATAGCTGCAAGACTGTTTGATAAAAATTTTATTTTTATTTCTTTGAGAGCTTAATAAATTAAAAATGAATCAATCAATATAGCCTTTTTTTCTTACAATTTTATTTTTCTACCATTCCTCTAAAAAGGAATAAAATATTGAATAAGAGTTTCTATAACTCTAAGAGAAAGAAAAAGAATCTCAGATCAAAGAATCCATCATTTCCTTAATTAAGAACTTCATAAGAATTTTTTTTGTAAATTTCCATCAGGGTTACAATAAAAAACAATACCTCTGATTTAAATTAATGAAGCGTTATAAAAGATTCTTTTAATTAGATAAAAATTCCCTACATACGTTCCTAATGAATGGCATTTCATTAAATTGGCAAATATTTTGAGTTCATATAGTTTGTGAAGTTTAAGTTGCTTTTTTATAATAAATTATTCTTAAAACATGTTCATATTTTGCTGTTTGTTGGATATACAGGGTGTTTATGAATTCCCGGATCCATTTAGATGCTTAATAACTCATAAAATAATGAAGATATAAACAAATTTATGGCATTGATTGATGGAATAACACATATATTTTCCTTTTCAGGTTTGAATATCTTTATTTTTGTAAATATCGTCTGCGCGTGTGGTTAATTTCAGATAATTTCATTTTCCAGTCTAAATATCTGTACTTTTCTAAATATCGTCTGCTTATTAATTGCATTTTTCTCTCTTTTGTTTTTGGCAACTATTGCAATGTTATGTTTACTTTTGATGTGTTTGTTCTATGTAGTACTTTTCTATGTGATGTCTTATTCGAGCGGATATTAAGGAGAATGCATACACCACAAGAGAGAGCACAGATTTTATGGTAGTTCGTGGAAACGAAATCGATAGTGCAGGCACAGAGAAATTGCAGAAGAATTTACCAAGAAGATCCATTGATAAGGGTCATAAAACTTTTTGAGTCTATCTAACCATTTATGTTAATTATTTTAATCTATCTTCATCATTTTATGAGTTAATAAACATCAAAATGGGTCCGGGACTTTATAAACACCCTGTATTATTATCACTATTTCATGCGTAAAAAAAATTTCTTCTTAGGTATCAAATTAAGTTCAGTTAAATAATAATATTATAAATTTCTATTTAATTTTGTTATATTTAAAAATATATTTTAAATTAAATTAAAATTTTGATATTATGATATTTATGATTAATAGTTTCTGCAAGTAGAGATATTGTTCTTGGAATACATTATTGTTTGGATGTTAATACTTTAAACAGTAATTTATTCGAAGTAAGGGTGGATATATAATAATACACTTTGACTTCCGTATTTAAAATGCTGTAATTTTCTTCTGTAGAACAGTTTACTATTATAAGAATTCTTGTCCGATAATAAAATTTTACACAAATCGAAGGCATGGAAAAGTGAAAAGCATAATAAAATTAATAAAAATTCCAACTTCAAATATTAACTTACTCCTCGAAAATTTTTTACCAATTTGAACCCTGGTACTTTATAAATATATTACTTTCTAAATAAGTTACATTCAAGCTTAATTAGGAAATCAAGCATAATATGTATCGTCTAATCAGGTTTGACCATGTGTGAAATTGGTTGTCCCCTCAATATACTTCAACTTTACAACTAATTCTACTTCAGCGTGCACAAGATATTTTTTGCTCTCTCATAATCGATATTTATGAAACATTTATGCATTGATTAGTGTGATTTTGCTTTCTCCAACGTTATAGTTATGCACTAATTACTAACTAAGAATTTTTTGATTTGTGTATATAAGATTGGTATTGATAATGCTCTGAATAACTGAAAATATAAAGTACAGAATTTCTTATGTACTTCTCTGTTATTAAATTATTTTTTTGAAATATCAATATCATTATCATTTTTTTTAATTTTTATCTGCGAGCTTAATTTTTACATTTTTGTGTAACCGAAACATTTTAACGTTCTGTAATTTACTAAAAACCGGCTTTATTTTGTAGAAATGTTCATAAATTTTCTCAAAGAGCACAAAAAACACTTAGATCTAGATCTCATCAGAAAACTGTGTTTTAAGTAATAAACAATGTTTACTATACATTTTGCTATCGCTTTGAAAAAGTTAAATTTTTTTCTGGAATTTTATATATTTTGAAATTTTATATAATTAAAAAAATCAATAAAATCATTTGCTTAAAATTTCATGTGTATTTAGAATAAATTGATAATTCAATCCCGATTTTCATAGTTTGGGGTTAAATGTTTTTTTTTAATGTATTGGGCCTATATAAAATCTTAATAAATAAAGATAATCTTATTTATTAAATCAATAATGTATGATGTATGCATATTTTTTTTTCTCCTCCTGGCAATTCCATAGTTTTTCTGGCAAATGATTGAAATTAATTAATAAATAAAATCTTTTGTGAACAAGCATCTATGCCTGAAATATCTTTGTACAAAACACAAATTCATTAAATTATAATTCATGAAACAACCTTTCATATTTATATTTTTGAAATATCACTCGATACTTTGTTGTAATGTTACCCTTATTTAGTTAAGCAGTAAATTGGGCAAAATCAAAATTCCACTTATCTTTACAATTTTCAATACTTCTCATTTAATAAAATAGCCAATTGTTAAAGTCTTAAAAAATTTTATGGCCAATGAAATATTTTAAAACTGATGAAAATTATTACTTACACCAAGAAAACGTAACACGGCGTGCTGAGGCGTGCTCTAATAACTGCTAAAATTTTTCGGGGTATATGGTACATTATTAGAATTAAGCCATGACTTAAAAATTCAGGGGGAAGATCAAATATAAAAGATAGAACATAGGAGTTTTTTGGTGAAGACATCAATTTAGTTCATGACGCTGCAAGAGATACTCAAAGTTTGCTCCATTAGACATTAAACATGACTAACACCAACGAAACATCTGTTGCCCAACACGAATGAACTCAACAAATTTTTCGCAGATTGCAACAGCTGCATACTCAAGTCCAGTCAAGAGGTGCCATGAGTCCACAATAGTATGGATTGAAAAAAAATTACAAATTTGAAATGCCTGTATGTGCAAAAATTGTTTTCTACTATGTGTAGTTATAATTCAAAATGTCAGCTAAATTATTTCATACCTTTTCCAGCCAAAACTGATGTAAAATTTTCAAATATTTCGACTGATTCGGCCATCAAAAATGGCAAAAATATGTTGATAATAAATTCCTGCTTAAAGAACGTTAAAACGAAGGAAAAAACTGTTGAAGAATTATATATGAATACTTTTACTAATATATTACCCTGGAAATAAAGGATCTAAGCCGAGGATGAAGAAAAATATCTCATCGGAATGGCTCTTAGCCAGATATATTAGCCTTTAGGTATAAAAGTTGTTACCTATAAGTGTTATCATGTAAGTGTACCCTACTCTTACGTGAAACTGGCTACCGATTTGTGACAAAAAAATTTTTTAAAAAATTTAGCGTTTGAGAAAATTTCGTTCAATTTTTCAATTCACTAAAAATGACCTAGAACTCACTACATGAAAGTATTTGCAGAAGTTTTACCATTATATCAAAATATTATTTAAATTCAAAAAATAATTAACAAATAGTAAATTTTACAAATAAATATTTTAATATTCTTTTTAAATATTTAGTGTTACTTTGACATATATTCGTCAAAACTTGCATAAAATTGTATTACTACATATATATATATATATATATATATATAACATGCGAATGATTTAGCAGAAT
>NC_092206.1:42840592-42887163 GCF_043381705.1 Parasteatoda tepidariorum
CATTTTTTGTTGCTTCATAATATATATATTGATATATCATCTTAATATCTTTGTAATATCTATATTATATATTAGTTCAAAATGAAGATAAAACAAAGGAAAATACAGACATATGAAAAAAGGGGGAAAAGAAAATAATAAAAAAATAATATATATAAATTATCCCTTTTTCGGATTTTTATTATTATTTTTCCCCCAGTTGTTTGTTATTTTTATATGTCTGCAGTTTTCCTTTGTCTGCAGTCCCTTTTTTTATATTTCTTTTTTATATGTCTGCATTTTTATATGTCTGCAGTCCCTTTTTGTCATATGTCTGCAGTTTTCCTTTGTTTTATCTTCATTTTGAAATTATATATATATACATATATATATGTATATATATATATATATACTCTGCTACACTTATTTTATAAATGGTATTATATGAAAAAGTAAGTGCCATGTTTTTCATTGTCTATCTCAATATATTCATAAAATAATTTAAATTTACAGGGAGAACATACTCTCAGGCTTCCCCTCATGTGAAATGTGTTAATGTAGAGACAATTATGTGAAAAGTAATAATGATAGATGATTAAGTAGCGTTAAACTGCTGTCATGTATAGCACGTGTTGCTGAAGTATGGACAGATTTGAGACAGATGAGGCCGAGCATTATTTTACAAAAATGATACTAAAATACTCACCGAGTTGCTAATTCACTTCGATTATTTTCTTCAAAATAACATCATTGTTTTAAAAATAACGGCTAAATTGTCAAATGATTCATTCAAGTCTAAGATATATTTTTAAAAAATGTATTTTACCAAATTTGATTAAATCCAAAATATTTATTGTCTCTTGGATTCTAATAAAAATAGGTTGCTGATTTTTTTGTGTATTCATACATAAAAAATTGAATGATTAAAACTCTTGCGTCTAATATTAAGAATATATCTATATATATATCATCTAATGTTTCTGTATGAGAAATAATCTCGTAATATAACTGAAATTTCTTTGTATGTGCAGGAAATATTTTAGCCTACAGGACAAAATCATAGACTGCAGATCGTAGGTAATTGTAGGTACTGTTATCCATAGTTTTTTTTTCTGTGGAGACAAATATTTCTCGTACATACAAAAAATTTGGCAACTCAGGGTGCTAGACGTTTTCAGTTTTATTTAAATATTATTTTCGCAGGTGTATGCATGAATTAAAATATTTATGAAAATATTATTATAAATATTAAAATATTAAATATTAAATATTAAATATTAAATATTAAAATATTAAATATTAAAATATTTATTCATGAAATAAAATATTTATTAAAATATTATGCTAGAATATTTCTCACGAAATATTCCAGCAAGCAGTAAAAAAAATATTCAACAACTTATAGCAAGGTGCGTTTAGTTATAAGAAATTAACTCTGACTGTTATCTTGAGGAAAATTGTAAGCAATTTACATGAAATAAAACATAATAACACACAACCACACATAGATATAAACCTGAGCTTCTCATTTTTTACTTTTTTAATCTTTCAACAAGATTTTTTAACAATGTGCTGCTCAAATACACCTTAACTTTTTTTAAACGCATCTCTGCATAAGTTATTCTTCAAAGGGGTAATAAATGAATTATAAAACTTAGTTAAAAATTTCTAAGTTGTAATTTATTTTTAATTAAACGGAGATGGATAATTTCACACCTTATTCGTTAAAACCAATGTTACGTACCCATTTTTATCATCTTGAAGCTCATAAATTCAGTTGTGGTTAAGACCAATTAAGTTTTCAATTTCAAAAGCTATTTCATAAGTAAATTTTATTATGCTTTTCTGTTCTAATTTCTCACTTTATTTTTTTTTCTTGCAGTAAACCTTTTAAGGAAATAAATCTCTTCATCATCTCTTTCTTAGGAAATAAAAAAAATAATACAAAGTTGTAATTAAGAATTTTTCTCAGCTTTCCTAATTACAAAAAACACATTTCAACGCGAATAGTTTTTTTTTTAATATTCTCTTGTCATTCATAACCATTTTAATTAAACTAATTTTTTGCCTCTTATAAGAATTATGCTTTTTTCAACATCATCACAGTCATGACTCTGAAAATATTTGAGAGATGACGCACAAATGGAAAGTAAATTTATTCATTTAATGAAGAGTTTACACTCTAAGTTTAAAATGATTATTATTTTGATGATTTTATAATTAAAATGTATATTTGAGTAGCAATGTAACTCTTTGAATTAAAAGGCAAATGAATTAATAATTGATAAAAATATTCAATACTATTATTGCAATTCATTTAGACATTCGGAATAAAATGCTGCTAAAATAAAATAAGAAAATTTTATGGATTTCAGATCTAATACTATAATACTAAAAGAACTTTTTTTTTAAAAAAATTTATAAATAGCATTGCTGTTAGCATTTTAAAATGACTTTGCACTAGCATTGACTGTTTTGTTTACTTAAAACATTTAATTGAATATCAAAATGTCATTTTCCTGGCATGTCCCAAACAATATTTTCAATAATAACTAGCTTCAAAACTTCCCATACAGTTTTCAAAATCTAATTTTTCTTATCTTATCCTATGTAAGCATTTCTAGAATATCGCAGAGATTATTGTTTACTAAAACTTTGCTTAAAATAATTTTTTCTGTCAATAATTTGTTTGTCCCATGAAAATCTGTCATTTTCCTGGCTACTTTTATTTAGTGATTTACAACCAAAATAGATGGCGCCATGAATCAATATCTTATGTTAATAATAGATTGATTAGATACCCTCCTATCTGAACATGTCTTTTTGCATGAATAAGGAACCAATTTTCTGGCTCAAAATCTATTTCAAAAATTTTTCAAGGTGAGTAGGTTTTTATGCTGTCATTTTCCTGGGTTCTTGAAATCATTAATATCAAAAACTACATAGAATTATCTGAGTTATTTCAAGAAATACTGTTGTTGTCTGCAGAATAGACATCTTCGGTCAAAATATTAAATTGAAGTAAAGTTATATGCCATAAAATGGTGAATTTGTCATTATCCTGGCTGTCATTTTCTTGTTTTATGAATGCCAGGACATTGAAGTGTTACCAGAAATTATTTTTAACTGCTAATACTGTAAGGAGGAAAAGCAAATATTAACCTAATACCAAGTTTATGTATGATTGTAATATGCTTGGATGTAATCAAAGTTATTTATTTATTTAATGATTGCTTATTATACAAGATTTTATTCTGCACATATCAGCAACAAAAAATTTTTGTTTCTTTCTACAGTGGATAAAAAGAATTAATTTAAGCAATTTATGGTCCATCTAACATAAAGGCTTAAGTTGAGTTGCTTACTATTAACTTAAAATGACTGTTTTTTAAACTTCCAAGGTAATATGTCATTTTCCTGGCATTCTAGATTTGGTGAATTTCTATTTTATTTTTTTTCTCGAGCAAATGTCAATAAACTACACTGCCGTCTATAAGATATTAATACGTGCAGCTAAAGAAGTATTAAAAAAAATTTAGATTATTTTGAAGACTTTAAATTTGAAGAAATGTTTTGGTCCGAATTGTCATGTTTCGTGAGAATCATCCATATATATATATGAAAAAAGAGGCTACATCTATATATGGCTTACGCTGAAGTATGTTTTAAGTAAGTGTTTCGAAATAACACTCGAAAAAAAGCTCAACTTCAATCTGAAGAGCACAACAAACAAACGCTGTATAACCCACATATAATGTACCGTATAAAGCATTATTAAATCTATTTTCACAGGTAAAAATCGCGTATTCTTTTGTTTTTAAAAAATCAATTAAATATAAATCTTATTTGAAAAGATTATTTGAAAAGATTATTTGAAATTATTTGAAAAGATTTATATGTCACTATTTTTAAACTTGATGATATTAATATCTAACCTACACGTTTTTCCAAATAACTAACTACTGCTAATTTAGAAGAATTTTTAATGCATTTAGCAGTCTAATTTTTAAAAGAAAAGAAATTAAATCAGAACTATCCTCTATCATTTTTTTCTGCCTAGACTTACATAAATTGACTTTCTGCCATTCGAGGTTATTTATCACAATCAATCTTGTGTCACATTTGGGTGAAAAAAGTACAAAAGAAACATGTTACCAGACAGATTCAAGATCAGAAGGAAACGAAGAAAAATATCGTGTCAAAAACAAGATGGTTTTCAGAGAAGAATACCGTAGTCTTTTATTTTCTTATTTCAAATCGTAATCGAAAAAATATACATAGTTTTTCACATCTATTGTCCAAAAAGTGAAATGTTAAATTTTAAAAAAAATAAATAAATCTTTTACATTTCCATAATGATTTCACGTATTTGTTTTATAACAGTATTTTTTTTAAAGAAAAAATGGCATATATTGATAAACAATTTTCATTTTCCATTTTTTTTCTCTTTGTGTTAAAGATTGTACGAATTGAAAATTGTAAGAATCCTCAGAAATTAACCATTCATTCATATACGTCATTTCGCATCCCACTCATATAATTAATTACAATCAATATCTGAGATTATTTATTTATGTCTCCAATGACAAAATAAAAGGAGAACTGCAGCAAAAAATGCCAAGAACCATATAGAGAACAAACTTAGAGAGAAAAAATATATTGGGTACAGGAGAAATAGCTATAGTAATAGTCTATGATTCCAAAGGGTAGCTGTCCTCAAATAAAGGGCTCACACAAGAACGTTTGCTCAAAGCTCGGCAAAGGATAAGATTGTCACTATTCCTGACCCATCCCAGAGAACGGAGGCTGCAACAGCAGCAATAAATACCAAGAACCATATAGAGAACAAACATAGAGAGAAAAATATATAGGGTACAGGAGAAACAGCTATAGTAATAGTCTATGAATCCAAAGGGCAGCTGTCCTCACATAAGCGGCTCACAGAAGAACGTTTGTTTAAAGCTCGGCAAAGGATAAGATGGTCACTATTCCTGACCCATCCCAGAGAACAGAGGCTACAGATAAAACTTGATACTAAGGGAAAATAATGCAGATGATTTTGGAGACAGTCATGGTAAAGGGTGAGTCTAAACTGAGCGACTGGACTATTTCTTCATAGATTATCGTACTGTAAATTTACAATTCAGTATAAACTTCTAGAGACAAAATGTGTTTGGTACTGGTCAGCCTTAAAATATCTTAGGATAACTTCTATAATCAGTAACGGTGAAAAAAATTATACAAATATTTAGTGCTTTGAACGGTATTTTGCGTCTTTTAATTTCAGCTAATGATCAACAGCTGGGTTACTGACAGAAAATCTAAAACAATAGACGAGTCCTGTGACGCTGAAACAGTGTACTTTGCTGGAAATGGGGAAAATGGCTGAAAAAAATTTAGTACGTAAAATATTTAAGCATTGAAAAAGTTCAAGTTTAAAATGATATGGACGAGGATGTATTAACCCCTATCTTTCTTTTTTCCTGTAAGCAAAGGATTTAGTATCAAATAGAATTTTTAAATCACCAACTTTTGTATTAATCAACCACTACAATATTATACAATCTGCTGCTTAACACAGAGCTTAACAAATGATTTAAAAATTCCTAGATTATAAATCCCACATTTATCGCGCATATAATCACTCCGCTTATTTTTCTGGATAATTTTTCAAATTAGTATTAGGGCTTTGATTCTGTTCTAATTTACTTCGGTGTTTTGGAACATATTGGAAGTAAAATAAAATCACACAATACTATTATGAATGTGTAGAAAATGAAACTCGAAAGACTAGAAATATTTGCGATTATGTGCTCAATATACGAAGTAAAAACATCCTTCAATTTTAGACAATTTATGTGTAACATTCTCTTCCTAGCCTTAGGTGTAATGTCGTTGCACTTAAGTTAAATATCAAATTTGCACATTCGTGATTTTTACGTGAAATTAAAAATATGATTAAGAATTTGTGTTTTTACTTTTGCTAAATAATGTCAACAAATCATAACATAATCATTACAAAGTTGAGTTAATAGTTAGGTTTAAGGAAATTATTGGACACCATTGACAATTGAATTAGACTTAAAAACTTTCTGTAAAAAAATGTCATTTTGTATTGCAGTTCCACTTTAAAATTGTCAAAATTTCTAACTATATTTTAATGCATTTTTTGTTGCTTCATACAATTTATTTCATCGTCTAGACCTAAAACTATTCAAATTATTATCAATAGATGCTGCAAGTATAAGTATTACAAGTATAAGTATTACAAGCTATCTCCTAAAAAAGCTCAATTCAAAGCCTAATTGTTTCAAGTAAGTATAGAT
The DNA here is from genome assembly GCF_043381705.1 of Parasteatoda tepidariorum. Lineage (NCBI taxonomy): Eukaryota > Metazoa > Arthropoda > Arachnida > Araneae > Theridiidae > Parasteatoda > Parasteatoda tepidariorum. Next base: position 42,846,898 of record NC_092206.1, read on the forward strand.
TATATAACCTTAGAGTATAAAAATCAAAGGGGTAAAGAACCTTAAGAAAAGTGCACAAATCCTTAAAGTAAAAATCTAAACTTGAACTATTTCTGGTATCCATATATCCCTTACATAATATCCCTTATTGTTATCCCTTATATATCTTCCATATAGGAAATAATTCAAAAGCTATTTATTCCAAAAAAATCTAATTTATGCATGCATGTATCGAATATATAATCAAACATAAATTTTGTATACACATTGTATTTTCCATTAAATCAGCTATTACAATCATAAAACTGCAAGTTTAATTAAAAGTTACATCTTTTGCTAGAGAGCAGCTTTTACTCTGAAATGATTACAATCACATTTCAAATTCAATAAAATTACATCAGATGTATGTTGAAACGAAACGACTTAATTGTAAAATTGTTTAACAAAGTATCCTATAAAAATATTTCTATAAAAGTATTTCCACTAAGACAGCAATTTTTATCCCTCAATGGGTAAACCAAACTATATTTTCAAGCAATTCATCTTTGCATTTACAAATTCTTAAAAAATTATTTTATAGAATTTAATGCAATAAAATGACTTTATTTTTAAGTTATATGCGAATAAAAGTTTTTTTAAATTTCAAACATTTTACGCTCATCATTTTCAAACAATGACAATTTTATTCAAACACTTATGAATTATTCAATATTTCATTTTAGTAATCCCAATTAAATGATTACCAGGAAATAGTTTTGCGCATTATTTCATTTAAAAAAAATTTTTAAAGTTATTTTGAAAGCTCTAGAAACTTGCTGAAGATAAATAAGAAATTTTGTATCGAATATTGTACATTTTTTTCAAGATGTGAAATGGAGAGCTAAAATTTTAGTATATGATACATNTATATATATATATGCTCTTTCCTGTAAGAAAAAATTGAAATAAGAATCAGTGCAATATATGTCTCTCTTAAATTTCCAGGCAACTATTGTAGTGTTAAATGTGTGTTATTTCATAAAATTCAAGCATTCCCGCAGCAGTTTATTGTGTGCCAGTGGTTCATAGAGATTAAGATTCCGCGATATCGTGACTAACGGCATGATTGTGGCTATGTGGTCAGTAGTGCTCACAAACAGCCTTTACTTTCCACACAAGCTATTAACCATCGATCGGAGTAAGGGAGGGAGCGTTAAGCCGCTACTGGGGTTCGAACTCTTATTTCTCGCAACCGTACCTTAAATCGTTGAGATTTTTCATGTTTCGATAAATTCTGAATAAATAATATGCATATTATTTTAACAGTTAATTTGTATGTAGGCCTGTTCAGTTAAAAATTGAACTTATGATAAACTTGCAAATATGTCTGGCAAATTTAGAAGAGATGTTTATATTAACGGCATTTCCAAGCAGCTAATCGATTTTCATTTTGTTTCCGTTTTGTAATAAATTGCTACAATATACATTAATTGTAGCAGATATAATCTTTCCCGTTTTTAATTATAGATAATTTCTTAGTCTATGACATTAAAGTCTGTAATTAAAAAATTAAAAAAAATAGCAATTGTAACTATTTTTTTACATAGCACTCTTTTATCTTCAAAACATTTTGTATTTATTTAATTTAAGAATTAAACCGTACCCTCTTCATTACTACCTAGGAAATAATTAATTTAACTAATGCATTTAAAAATCTCATTTCCATTTTCTTTCAATTCAAATCGTAAAAAAACATGAAAAGTATTGTCGATTTTTTATTCCCTTTTCAAACAAAAACGAATGAATTTTTTAAGCAACGAATCCTTAGACTTTATCATTTCTAATTAGAAACAAACTTACTTAAAACATGTTGAGAGAAGCAGGGAGCGAAGAAATTTATTTAGGAAATGTGAAAGTTTAATTTAGAAATGGAAAACAGAAGATTAAAATGGAGAAGTAAAGATTTTGGAATTTCACATTTAGGCTTTATCATTAAAGGCCAGGAATTTGTTTTACCTAGAGGAAATAAATAGGATTTTATAAGAATTTTTACTGAATATTGAAAAACTCATCAATCGTAAAAATATTTTAACCTAACTTTACTGCTTTCTGTTTTTAAAAAAAAAGCAATTACACTGATTTTTTTGTTGTCAACTATTGTTAGTGATTGTTTTTTTTAGTATTTTTTGGAAGGTTTTGTTACCAAGTATTAGTTTCATTCTTAAATAAAGCAGAAATGTTAGTATTTTTTTCTACAAAAAATTAAAAGTTAAATACGTAACCATCGACAAAAACAATGCAAATTTGGATTTTATTTCTATATTTGCAAAAACTATGGTCATTGTTTTTCAATCGCTTAAAAAGTGATATGATTATAGAAAATGGAAATTTGAAACAGCCGATTTTAAGGTAAAAAATCTTAAATTGTGGTTTGTGAGGGTTTGTGTGATTGATGATGTTTGAATTTATGAAAAAAGATTAAACCACCTATTTCGGATTTCAAGTATAACTCTAATTTCAAAATTTTCTGAAAAATGCTATCAAAGTAAATTTACTAGCACAGTAAGAGATCATATAACAAGCACAACATTTATGGTCATTAGTTACCCTGCCCCATAAAAAACTAAAATTGTGCTTCAAACTGTGAAATGATTTTAATGTATTCTTTAATCATTTGATAATGTATTTGCAAAGATATTGCTTAGGAAATATTTTGTAGTTCAATTTTTTGGACAAGTTATTTAAAGAAGAATGCTGTATTTGAATGCTGTATGACCAGAAATATATATGCCACCTAGCGCACAGGTTCCGTCCGTAGTAATTGTAACACAAGCCAAAAATTCTGATTTTTCAAGGCCTTAACAAAAAGACATTTTCATGTAATGTAATAAAAAACAGGAAATAAATAATTTGCTGAAAAATATTTATTTTGGGATGGTTTTTATAAATAAATTAAGAAAATACTAATAATAAGCTGTCTCCATTGTTTAAGAACAAGAGCTAAAATGGCCCAATTCAGTAGTCTTTCTGCTATCTTACTTTGATATTTATACACTATTACTCTTAATATCATCGAATATGCATTTTTCTATTAATTTAATTAGCTTCTAATGTGTTTCTTGGGGAGAGAAAGAATACCATGCTTTCTCAATAGACTCTTTGAGTTCTTCAACAGTGCTTTATTGTTTACCATTTCTACTCGTATATATCAACGAGTTAAAAAGCCTCAAACATTCTCGCTTAGATGTAGATAAGAGCTCAGACAAGGCTAATCAAGTACCTGAACTATATACTGAGAAAGTTAATCTTTTTGTCGAGCATGAAAGTTAAACAAGGCATTATCTTGTTGAAAAATACGATAAGTTTTTCTCTTAAAAAGAGAGCGTACGATTCTGTAGTGTATAATACGTATCTTGAAACGTTTCAGATATTTATCTTCCCTTTTCTGCCCATGTGCAGTGGGCCAGCATCCAAGGTTTTGTGGCTAAAGTCAGTATTTCGATAAAATTTGTTTCAAAATTTGGGGGATTTTATTTAGGGTTTTCATGTGTAGGTAAATTGAATTTATAGTTGAAATTTTAAAATACACTAAAAATACCAACAAAAAAAAAACAAGATGGCGGCTGAAATATGGCGAACAAAAAAAATATATCTAGATAATACGTTTAAATAATTAAATATAGCAATGAAAATATAAAAATTTTCGTAATTTTAGGTTAAAAATGAAAAGCACATTATATTTCGAAGTAATATTACAAAATAACGCGAATTAATTACAAGTTAACGCCAAAACATAAGAAAAAACTTTGTTTTTCGGTATATTTAGTTCACCTTCGCAATATGGGCAAGATGGGGCAGGTTCTTTCGAAAGAAGAAACATCAAAGAAGACAACAAAAAAAAATTTAGCTAATTACCTCGTGGAACTCTTTGGAGATAAGTTTCGAAAGTGATTCAAACATTATAAAATGTCAAATGATAAGATATAAACTATAAGTTTGTCAAGAGTATTAACTAATCGAACAAATTGAAAATTTGCGCTTTAATTTCAGACTAATTACTCTGATAAAAATGTAACAGAAAGGTAAAATTCCTATAAATATTTCCAAAATATAAATTTAAAAGTTAAATTAAAAAATAAATATATATATATTTCACAACATTGTACTCTCGTCGGCTTAAAAAGTAAATTATAATGTTTGGAATGATTATGAATACTTAATTTGGGTGATATTAAAGCTGCCTAAATTTATTTTAGTTGAAATTTAATTTTTGACTTTTGGCCAAAGATCATGGTCTTCTGGCCCACTGCGCCATGCAGCGCAAATGCTCCCAAACAGACTACAGATTTGCTTTTTTGTTGTCTTCTTCAGAAATGTTTTGGATCTTCTCACAAATCAGACCATTGTGAGTTCCAGCTGTCAGGATCATCAAAGTTCCATTTTTTTCTTATTACTGAATAATACAGATGCCCATTTATTGCCATACAATATGTGATTTTTTGTCCAGTTCATTTTTGATGTGGCTTAAGACTTGGCATGCGGTGGTATTTTTCTTAAATTATATATTTGCAGCATCGAACACGTCTATGAAAGGTGTCTTAAGACACAGCTACACCGATAGCGTTTTTTTTTTTTTTATTCCGCACATTAATATATTTAGATACTAATTTCTGAATTTACCCATCTGTTCCATGCAGCTGAGTATCTACTGAGCTGTACGGAACAAAATGGCTTCATGAGGTGACCTCGCTAGCGCGAAGAGAATTCTGGTTGTTAAACCATATTAGATAAAAACAATCAATAAGCGTTTTTTCTCAAACTTAACAGTTTGAATACCATCGTAATTATGGTAATTTGACTGTTTAGGTTGAATGTGTTGTTTGTTTTATAAATATTGTTGATCAATTGTCCCAATTTTGGGTTTACGGCTATTTATGTTCAACTCCGTAACCTTATAATTTGGAACACAATCCAATGGACAAGGACCTACAGGATCAAGTATTGGGAGAAATTTGCCTTCATCGTAGACTTTTTTATGGAACTAACCCTTATTTGAATTACATAGAGAGGAAAATCACGAAAACCTCCCACTGTCAGCCTAACCCATGCTCCGTCTACCACTGAGAATATATAATGCTGGCACTGTGGTCGGTGTGAGCCGGGTGCGGAATACGTATCTACCACCAGGTTCACCTCGTTGGAGAGTGAACACTCCATCCTCTGAGCCGCCATTGCTTATGGTTGAATATGGTAAAATAACTATGAAATCAATTGTTATTTAACCATTTTTACCGAAAAATGTCTAATAGTGTATAATCTTTTTTTAATAAAAAAATATTTGCCAAAACCGAAAAAATAGTAGCCCTGAATTAAATAATGTTTTCTTTAAACATGAATGATTGATATTTTATTTACATTTCATTTAAGCTTCTTTAAATAGGACTTATACTAGACGGAAAAAAAAACTATTTATACGCAAACAGTTTTTTATTCATTTTGAAGAGAAGAAAAACAAAACTCTTCACAGCATTAAAGTATTACTTTCGCATCCTCATACCGAAAGAATAAGCGTGCAAAAATTCATTACCACATAAGACAGGTTCGTTTCGCAAAACAAACACATGCTAACTATTTGTTTAATTCGCATGACAGATTAACTTTTTTTTTTAAAATATCCAAGCAAAGCTTTTGCAGTTTGCGTGTAGAACTTTAATTTAAGACGACTTCGAAAACGATTATGGTTTGAATTAACGAAACTTCTTAAAATATATACTGTAAGTTCTTAAAATAACAGTTAAAAAGTCATTGCTGTATAAAAAATGCATAAATTGCATTTTTATGACACTTAGGTAAATATTTCTTTCGGCATTAAATATTCATTTTTAATTAAGTAAATCGATGCTTAATTGTTTACTTTTATTCTGCTTACATTTTATGAGAAATTTTATTTTTTGCTGAACATAATTCGTTAAGGTAACAATTTTCCAATAAAAGTTTCTAACGAAGAAGAATACAAACGCAACATTTAATTAAATTCATACTTTAATTCAAGGATATGTTCAAAGTTCAGGTTGTTTTGATTCAACTTGTGTATTAGTGTCGTTTTTTGTAATATAAAGTTGAAGTACGAAATTCATATGTACACTCAATTGCATTAATAATCCTTTGGATATTGTATTTTAGTGTGCACTGTAGTACACCTTTTGCTGTGTGTTAAACCATAATATCATTTAAAGTTGTTATTACTTTAATATTGTGCCAGATTAAACTAGATATTATATATAATACTACACTGTAAAACATTACGGATCAAATTATGGTATAAAGTATCGGTATTTTGCGTGCATCATCCATAAATTTCAGTTTCACCGTATAATATTATATCATAAATTTTACAGTAATATTCATTTAATTGGAGTGATTTAATAATTTTACTGAAATCGTTATTGTAACAATTACGGTATATAATTTTTTTTATTCCGTAATATCACCGTGAGCACTGTTATTTTGTGTCGTTATTTGATATAGAATTTGTTTAGTGTGTGGTTCAAGTAATGTTAAAATACGATTCATTTTTTTAAGGTTTCAAAAACTTTTCACGATTTGTTTACTCGAGATAAACAGTACAGTTCAAGAGTGAACCCCTATTCTTTTGAGAAAGAACAGTGCCTTACTGTTTTTAATTTTAAGCATGAGCTCTGAATGCTCTCTTTTGATCAATATTAAATATTATAAAAATCAATAATTATCAAATATTTTACATTACTTAGTAACCAAAAACTTATATAATGATGATGTTACTGACTGACTCGGGAAAATCTGGTGGGTAGGGCTTTGGGCCCATGTCCAAGAGGTCGTGAGTTTGATCCTTTCCTACCGAAGACTCCACTTGCAGTAAATAGTGACTGGTGCACATTAAATCAGTCGGAGCACAAAGTTTTCCATGGTTCCATAACAAATCATACCTCAGTAGATACTGAATTGAAGATTGATCATTTTCTGGTTCAGGTCAAAATTACGATCTGTGGGTGAATGAAAGGATGTATGAATGGTTCCACCCTATGCGTACACACTCTTTGCGTGTGTAGTGTAATGTATGCATGGGGCAGAAGTCGAATTCTTTGTCACCAGTGGGGCCACTTGAAAGCAAGAAGATACACACCTCCTTTCCCTTAATGTCATACAGCAACAACATGTTACTTACCCATATGATAAGCTCCAAATAACAATCCATGTATTGTTGCTCCCATACACATAAGGAACTTATTCGGGTGATTACAAAATTTCGTTTAGATTTCACAAGAGCCAGAAACAACTACTAAGATGCTACTTAGACCAAAGTTTTATTTCTTCCTAATCAAAATTTTGTCTAAGTGATATTTATTTTTTTCTTAAATTAATTCTAACGCATTTTGTATACCGCTCTCTCACTTTGTTGGCGCAATGCAGTTGCGCATTTCATGTGAGTCTTGCAACGTGTGGTTCCACGTAGCAAGTCTCTTCAAGCAAGTGAAGCGTAGCAAGTGTCAAATTTAAAGGTATTAGTATTTTATGTGGAATCCGGGGGAAAAATTGTTTAGAGAAAGCTTGCGGCATTAATGTTTGAGATTTGATTACTCAATAAAACAGATTTGTCACTGGGAATATTTGAATATATTTTCTCAATTATTAATAATAAAGATAATAGTTTTATAAAATTCTCAGTAAACTAAATATGGAGAAGTAATTCTTCCCTTGTTTTATAGAGACCTTTTAAGTATTGGGATAAATTGATGATTTAAGCGATTTTAATTTTTTAATCAAAATTTCAAAATAATAATTACAATTACTCAGTTTGTTTTAATTAAAATTTAAAAAGTACTTATTTGTAATTTTTTGCTATCTGAAATTATGCAGTAATTATAAGAAATATATCTATAATTTAATTATTTTGAAATGCAAGCTAAAAAATAAAGAGAGAGCTAATAGCATTACTTTCATATTCTCTCATTATAAACTAATCAATGTAAGCAAGTAAATTAAGATAAAAAAAATTTCCTATCTCGATAATCCTAAATCGCCTGTTTTGTACAAAAGCCAATTAGAGCATGACTGCATTTCTTCTTTCAATTTAATTGCTTAGAACATTATCAGCTAAAATCAGGCATGCGTTGATTCTAATAATGGTATAAAAGATATCTGGAATAAGGATTTAAATCTTTCGTAAACTTTCTATGACAGCCCGTTGATTACGATAAATAAGATTTCTGTGCATACTAAGTTGAAATTGAGATTGGCAGGAAATTAAGTGAAAACTTTAAATTAATTTAATAAAACTTCACTTTATGTATATCATTATATTGTAAAAGTATTTTAAAAAATAAAGTGATTTCAATAATATGATTCTGTTTACTTCAAATTGTTTGTAAAGTTTGAAGAAAAAAATAAATAGGTACAAAATATAGGTAGGTTTTAAAAATACAAATTTGTTGAAAAATCTCTCATTTTTTTCCATTTTGAGGCAAACGTTGAAATAATAATATATTTTTAGAAATGTTATAAGTAAGGGTTTTAGTAATAAATTATGATAAATGATTTTACATTTCATAATAATTTGGAATCTTATTAAACTGCATGAATCGAACCCACCGTTTTGAAAAACAAATTATCAATATCTTAATTCTATGGTTTGAAATAATTCAGAAAAAAGGTGATTTAGAAATAGTAAAATCAGTGAGGTTTATTATGTTAATTTACACACAAAGAAAAATTCTGCTAAAATTACCGTACAATATGGTAATGACATTTCTAATTTTTAAGAAAAACTAATTTTCCAAATAGATTAATATATTATTTTTTTTGCCATGCTCTAAGATATCAATATTTTATTGTTAATTTTAACAAAATCCTTATCAAAGTGCTTCGGTAAAAATTACCTACTTTTTGATGCTTCTATAGAGCCAAAAGCACAGTAAATTGTACCATATGTTGATAATTTTGAACATACCTTTTACTGAGTGTGAGACGCGTGATATTAGAGAAGAAACTGAGGAAATTATCATTCTGAACTAACTTTACCAATTTATTTATCATTCTTCATTAATTTTTAACGTAATTGATTTCCTATATTCAAAGAACGAAGCTTAGCTTTTATCAGCTAACTTACTATTCATGCTGTTGATGACTTTATCATGACAACACATACCGCATGGCAAAAAACAAAAATACCACATTCATTCATTAACACCAAATGTTTCCCATCATTCCAGGTTTATATATTTAATGATTCATTACATATTGATAATTCATTTTATCTTCTTCTGAAAAAACCCATACAAAAGCGCACCCCTGAATGTCACGTTTTCGGAGCTCCAAAACTCTCTACGTGCTCTTACTATACAACTAAATTACCCAACTTAGAAGGAAAACGCTGCCTTGTTGTATGAACGTGACTAACACTACAGTTGAGTTCTAGTACAAAGGACTTAGTTTAAACTATACTTAATATTTTAATGAAATAAAAAAATAATATTTTAATGAAATGAAAAATACAATTTAAGCAGTTATCTGTATGCATAGTATATATTTTATGTTAGAAGTATTAAACTCGTACTTTTATACCTTTATCATAGTCTACGATTTAACTTTTTTTAAAGTATTACTTGATAAGGAACAGATAATTTCACGCTGTAAAAAATTCTGGGTGAAATTACGGTAAAAAGTATTGGTACTTAGGGTGCCGGTATTTCTTACCCTTAAAATCTATTTTTACCAGAATATGCAACGGAACAAAAAATCTTACATGATTTTATTTTTACAGTAACACTTACCATAAAATCACTGAATAACTCGAATTATAAAAATAATCAAATCAAATTTCTAAAATTTATGATATGATGCAATAATATTTTTCAGTTAAAAAGGTACTTTACGGTAAAATGGATTTTACGGATGATGCAACGAAAGCTCCGGTACTTTAAATTTTTCAGGTTTGCTTAGAACATGACCAATCCATCCCATTGCAGAAGGAGTGAGTTGTTCTGTTCCAAAAATTTTTGAAAATAATATGAATCTGTTATGGTTTTTATCCTCAATGTTACTTATGTACGAAGTCCTCTGTGTGGAAATAATTTAATATTTGCCATGTAATGTTTTAGAGACTTGTAAGCCCACTTTTGAATACTGAAACATTCAAACAATGAAAATTATTTATAGCAGAATTCGCGTAGTGAAAACAAAACAAAAATGTTCTGTTGCTCTTTTTAAAACTTTTCCCGCATCCAGCAAAATTAAGAATACGTTAGCTTCGTAGCTCTTTAATTTTTTGCATTGCAAAATGAAAGGAATTTTAAACAATCTTATTCTTAAACAAGTGCTATAGAATTAGCTATAACTTTTCCATTTTGATATAGGTGAGACAAAACAAACCATTTATTTATAAAACATCTCAAGGATTTGGAAATGTGTGGTTGGATGCATTATGTTCTGGAGATTTGCAATCACAAACGTCCAAATTATTTACAATGCTCGTCAACAGATGGCGCAGTTGACAGAGAAAATTATAAAATAAAGATTTTTGCTGCATACCATATTATTCTAATTGAAATCTTTACTCGGACGTCGATAAATTTTGTCTTGAGGCTCTCTCTCATCGATGCTTTAAAAGGTGATTATTTTCAAAACGCCGTTTCGAACTTTCCTCAGAGAGCAACGCCATCTATTTGAAAATTTCATAGCTTGCAAAACTTATTTTTATAATCAGAATGCAGCAAGCTGTACATTTTTATTGGCTTTAGTTTCTTGAAAGTTTTATAAAACGGTATAACGTATACATACAACGTATGAAGTAACAGTATAACTTACGGCAGTGTTTCCAAAACTTACGACTTTTGAGTACCCTTTCTAAATTTTTCTTAACGATGTGTACCCCCTGATAAAGAAATGAACGCATTTTTTACTATAAATAAATTGCACAAAAGTTAACTAATTTTAACTGTTAACTCTGCAAAAAATAGCTAATAGAAAAATACGTAATCATAAATTTTCATGTTTTTAAATAAAAATTTTTTGAAATTTTCGTTTGCTGCAAGATATTTCGCATAAGAACGCGTACCCCTTCTAAGCTGTTCCCGTACCCCTGGGGGTACGCGTACCACACTTTAGGAAACACTAAGTTATGGTATAGTGTACCTAGACTTACGTAAAGATATTTTGTACGTAAGGAAATTCATATTAGAACATATATTACACTTTAAAAAGTGCTGAATTAAGTAATCACGGATAATTTTTTATTTGATCGTTTTTTTTTAATTTTATTCAAAACAACAATTTTTCTTTGGTCCTAGTAAGACTCAAATTAACCAGCAAGGCCGGAACATGCACCGGGGGACGAATATTGGGATGTTTAGAGGTTTAAATACTAGTCCTAGAATGCCTATCATTACTGGATACATTTTTATTTCTATCTGCGAATAAAATTACCAAAGATAGGCTCACTCCGATTAGATTACTCCGATTACCAAAGATTACTCCGATTGGCTCAATATTGCATATGCAAGATTTATATTATCTAGGACCAAATATTAAAAAATATAGACACCCCAAAAACTGGCTATAAATATAGCCTACAAATATATAATAAATAAAAATATTGCCTATATGGGTCCTATATTAATCCTAATTTAATTTACATAAGATCCATGATTTTCCCAAGGACTAATATTATGAAATATAGACAGCCCTATATTGTCTCGACTAAATCGTAAAGCTCTAATTGCTCTATATCAAAATTAATCCTGGACTTCCTTTCAAAACTTTCTAGAAACAGTATTTAAAAATATAGATATCCCAATACTGACCCTGTATTTCAATTTTATAAGGATCTTATATAAATATTAATATCAGTCCAATATTTAAAGGCAAAAACATTTTATAAAAGTATGTAAGAAATGATGCAATTAATAAAATAATAATCAACATACATTTTATTCATATGCTGCTTACCGTAAGAGTCTTAAAAGAATAACAAATGAATGAAAACAGACTTCTTCGTATTATAGTGTTTTCATTTACTTAAATCTTCGAATACAAAGTTTTTTTAAATAACATTTTTTGAATTCAAAACTAAAAAGTAAATGTAATTAATTAATAATCTCAGTTCACTTTGTTTTATTTTAAAATGGAAAAGTATAATTTTTCACAATTTAAATTAGATGCACAAGCTTAAAAGTAAGTACCTATATTAACTATTAGTAAATTGGAGATTTAATGTTTAAAACAGATACTTTAAGGAATAATCTGTTTTTCTTTTTCGAATTTATTTTAAATAACACTACACATAATTAAGTACTGCTGTGGGAATATTCATTAAGGAAAAAGGTTTTTCAATCTAATGTTCTGTGAAAGCATTTCAAAAATTCTAAGAATCACATTAATGTTCTTTATTCAAGACTTTTTTCCACGTTCTCGTGCCTTAAAAGATTACGGAAAAGTGTGCTTTTTTTATTTAAAGCATTAACTAAATGAATTCATTCATAACTATTAACAAATGAACCTGACATTATTTATACAGCTTTTATTATTAAGAGTCTTAAAAAGAGATTTAGAAAACTGAATTACATGAAAGTGCTTTTGAAATTAAATTAATATATCTTAGAAATGCAGTTTAGTTTTTAGTAAGCTGGTATAAATTAGTTGGTTTTTAATTCTGGTATTAATTTTGCTCATTATCTTTGATTTAATATTATTTATGACAAAATGAAAGCGTATGTATGTATTATTAATGATTTTAGTTTCTCACAGCTTTCATGAAATGTGATAATAAAAAATTACTGCATTTATTAAGATTATAGTAAAAGTTATAAATGTATTAAGTTAACGTATTAAGTAATGTATTAAGTGTATGCAATATTTATTTTTATCTTAATTAGTATTATATCACAAGAGATATTATAAATATATAACGAGCAATGAATGAAACATAATATTTTAACTGTTTTTATCAGACATTTACGTTTCAAGTAAGCACTTTATATTGAAAATTAATTGATGCTTAAATTGTTATAATTGATTTAATTTACTCGTGTTATGAATAATATATATGTTGCAATAGTGACAGTAAAAAAATTTAAAATTGAGCACATTAGTTTCCTTTTTTATTTTATGAAATATTAAGACCATAAAGAATGGAGAGTAAATTGTTTTTACAAACTGAGAACGAGGCAAGAAAAAACAACGTCCGTCTTACTTTCACAGGACGAATGGTGCCAATCGGCACAGTTCAGTTCAGTTTAAAAAGCAACCCAAAAAGTTCGGCTAAAAAAGCAGTTCAAACGACAACCAGTTCAGTTAAAAAGGCAACCCAACGTGTCTTAAGACTCGTTGAGTTGCGTTTTTAAACACATACTGTAAATTTTCTCTGATCAATAAATCAGACTTTGACCTTTTAGTTCTGTTCATACGCTTTTCTAATAATTTTTTTAAGTTTATGCTGAAATTCTAGGAATTATCAATAAATTATTTAGGAAATTATAGTTTTTACATTAATTCAAATTACCTTACTTCGTTTAACGATATAATACGAAGAAATAATTTTAATACGAATATTAATATTTTTATACGAAATATTTTATACGAATAACGAAGAAATATTTTTAGAATTCTTTTCAATATAAATATAATTCAGCTTAGAAATCTAAGTCGCAAAAATGAAGAAAAAAATCTTTAAAAAAGAACTATTTATATTTCAAGAATAGATATTTGTAAAAACGGAAACGTTGCATTTGAATACATGTTTTAAGGTCAACGACATCGAATAAACTAGACATTTTAAACAATTTCTTCCTATGTAGGAAAAAATAAGAGTTTTTGTGAACTGCAATATGTGTAAATATTGATTTTTCACCTCATATATTTTTTTCGAAAACTCGAGTTTGAGAATCAAATATTCAGTGAAAAATACTTTAAAAATCTGCAAGCAAATCCTTGTTTGCTGTTAAGCATATATATCTTTTCAGTTTTTGTGCTTTTAGTGAGTACTGTGTTGTAGTATACGTAGAACATTTTTCCTGATGTAAAAATATTAATTAAAATTAAATGTTAGAACATATTTGCTAGAAAATTAGAAACTAAATGGATTTTCAAATGAAACTTATTATAGCGTAAAATTATTCCCATAATATCCAAGTAATTTTGGAACAAATACAAAAAGAAACATAATTTTAATAAAAACAGTACAAGGATTTTATATTTTTTGTATGGTTATAGATATATTTGTATGGTTATAGAAAAGTTACAGGGAAAATTCTTTATTTTTCATTAAATACATAAAGACTAGTTTTATAAATAGAAACAAATAAGTGATTTAATTTTATGTCTACCACACTAACTAAAAATGTACTTCTTTTTAAAATATGGAGTATTTTTTAAATATAAAATGCAAAACCTATAATTTCCCTATTTTACTTCATATTTATATTAATGTTTATATTAATATTATATTATTATTTTATATTTTTAAAATTACATTAATACTTTTTTATTATATGATTATATGAATATATTGCATTATATTGTGTATTTTTGAACTCTAAACAGAAACTCCAATACATGTAATGTATATTCTAAGGTTAAAATGCGAAATCCGTTATTTTATAGAATAACAAGGTATTTCATGAAAAGACTAGTCAGTTTTTATATTTTATTTCATAACCGTCGTTGAACAACCGACCCAATTTTTAGTGTTTACTAATATTAATGTCCTATCCTGTAGTCTTATAGTTTTAAACCCAGTAATATATATATATATATATATATATAGTTACANATATATTTATAGCAAGTATTCTGAAATGAAATAAAACTTTTACAAATGAGAAAAAACAAAAGGCATATATATTGCATATAAATTATTAAAAAATTCTGACTGTGTTCTGAAAAAGGCAATATCGAAAAATCCAGCAGTATCTCAGATTAAAATGTGTTGCCTAAAATACTGAAAATCAATGCATTTTATGAAGACGGCAGATGGTATTGAATCGATGAACAATAAAATACTATATCCAGGAAAAGAAAAAAGAACAACTCATCTATATTTTCGATGAAAAGTCTGAACAAAAAAGCTCATTTCTAGTTAAGTAGTTGACGCGCTATTTATGAAAAGCTGATGATGTGATTGTAGTTTATAAATAAAATCTTTAATCCTTCATGTTTTCAACCTAATAGTTTTGGACGGATATCGCATATTATTTAATAAATTAAAAAGCAAGCAATTATTTAATCAATAATTGCAAAATAAAATCCGGATAAACTCATAAATTACACAGTTCGTGTTAGACATAATTGGTTTGATATAAATTAGCTAAGTTGCATCTGATTTGTTATGAAACAAAAGGAACACATAAATCTACCTAAAAGATCTACCAAATCATCGCTTTTACGTAACATTTATTAAACAGAGAAAAAAAAATTATTTAAAAATTTTATTCGGTATTTTATGGGAATGTCATTTTTGGTAAAAAACGATATAGTAATGGTTTACCAGAAATTCTCATTTTCAAAATTATAGTTATTACCAACCATTTAGTAAAAAATACAAAGTTGAAGAGTAAACTGAACCAAATGAATGGTTTTAATGTCATGATTTTTCATGATAAAATCATCAAATTTTATCATACATTATAGCCGTATTATAATACATTAAACCTTATTTAATTGTTACTTTTACCAAAATCATTATCAAATCGCTTCATTAAAAACTACACATATGTTTAAAAATTACTTAGTGTGTGCACAAAATGTTTTTTTAAAATATCTTAATAATTATCGAGATACTTACAAATTGCAATTGTGTAAACGTAATGCATACTACAGATGAACTACGGTCATATACAGGTGAAATCGAACAAAACATTGTTAGTCAAGTTTTATTATCCACATGCATTGAACTAATGTGCAATAATGCATGATTTGGAAAGCCTTTAATATGTAAAGACTGAACCTCTTTAGAAAATCCGTGCGTGTAATTTTACGAAAAATCAATGTGATATGCAACCTTATTAAATTTCAAATTATCCACACAATTTAAATGCCTGAAACCACTGATTTATGTTGAAAAATGTGTTTCATAGCACACTTACTCATTATTATATTCTATAATCAATATTACATATTTTCTTTAACTATTTTCCTTTATAAATTTTTATTTTTTCCTCTAATTTTGATTTTAGAAACTTTTTTCTGCAATCACTTTCGTTCCTTTTACTCCACCTTTCAGTCTCAGCTTCTGAAAAAAAATTGCTGGTATTTAATATCTATCTTTTAAATGCATTTCCTAAAACTTACTTACAAGCTATTATTTTAACTAAACTATTATAACTCTTTTGTAACAAATGCAGCTTTTTTTCACAAACTGAGTAAATCTCAACAAATGAAATGCTGAAAATAAAACAAATTAAAATTGCCTACTTGTGTCCTTTCACTTTTTATTCAATTTTCAATAAAAACTTAAAGAATAAAAAAAAATGATTTTTAAGATATGAAATGCTCCTTAAGTGTGTTTGTATTCCATTGATAAAAAATCGCCTAAAGGCAAGAAATCGGGAGTATCCACTTACTTTTATGAACTTTGTGGTCTGAAATTTTTTTCACCATCTCAAGACAAATGACAAGTCCCAAAATATTGTTTTTTTTTCATTTAGTTCCATCATTATTTCG
This sequence comes from Parasteatoda tepidariorum, assembly GCF_043381705.1. Classification (NCBI taxonomy): domain Eukaryota; kingdom Metazoa; phylum Arthropoda; class Arachnida; order Araneae; family Theridiidae; genus Parasteatoda; species Parasteatoda tepidariorum. The sequence goes on from NC_092206.1 coordinate 42,863,548, forward strand.
AATGAATTCAAACATTAAAGACATTTCAGTCCGAGAGCATTTAATCGTTTTTGTTTTTAAAATTTATAAGTAAAATATTGCGATTCAAAAATTTTTTAAATTCCCACTGTTTAAAATCAATTGCTAAAAATAAAAATGCCTAATTAAATGTACAAATACTATTTTTTTACTCTACATATCTCGTTTCTTTGCTTCTGTTTGCATCAGACATGTTTTAAATCGGACATTATTAGGGTAATCACTATAAACTTGAATTAGATTGCATTTTAAATGACTTCAATAAAAATAATCAATCCATCAAAATAGGGGATAATTTTAAAATGCTACATATTTCAAATACATTTAAATTAAATTAACTGTCGATTTCACACTTCCTTTGGATTCTAAACCTCATAACTTCTGCAAAAATTTTCTCATTTATTTTTTTTTCTCGAAAACGATCTTTACATTATTTTTTTGTGGTTTTAAAAACTTGCAGTTGCAAAGTGCGGGTACTTTATGCCATAATTTGTTCCATAATCTTTTAAGTGTACTATTTAAAGTAAGTATGTAATAATTTTTTTACTGAAAAAATTGCTAGTCTAGAATAGAAAGTAGTATAGAAGTAGTCTAGAATAGAAAGTAGCTAGTATAGAAAAAAATATTTAATTCTTGTTAATGCAGATATAAAATGTCTAGCAAGACCCTATGGAATTTGGTTGGAGTTTATTCATTAGATATTACGTCAACTATTTCAAAACATGGAATTTAGAAATATTCGTCACTAAAAATTATTATTAGAAAAATTTCTTCCATACCCCACATTGATACTTTTAAATGCTACAACATTGATTACCACTGAGCTGCTCTGCGTGATCAATCTCAAATCGTATTAAAAATAACTTATTACTCTTTAATTGCAAACAATACAAATAAGATATAAAATTTTAGATAATCAGTATTTTAAGAGCAAAAATGAATCCATTTTTATTCTATAAGAAATAAAAATATAAAAAAATCTTACCATTAATGTGAATATCGAGATTCGAAGTTTTAGATACAAAATGTACCATGTACAATCACGAAAAATTTTCAAGCTGCAATTGTGACTGATTGTTTGCAACGTAAATATGAAAGATTATTTCTTTCTTATACGTAAGAATTATTATTACTGTTTTGAATTGTGTTTTGTGTTTTGCTTCGCTTCATTAATTTTTCTCAAATTTCAATGTTTTCTGTTTGTTTAGACTGTGATAAGAGGAAAGAAAAAAAACTTGTCAAAAAATAATACAAAAGTTACTGTGTTAGCAACATATAAAACTTCATTTTGCTATAATAGATATATTAACAAATATGTTTAGTTTCATTATATTTAAGAATTTTTTTCTGAAATTCTTTGAAATCAAGTTCTTAAAAAATGCAATGGCTATACTAATAAAATGCAAAATAGGCATTAACTTATCAAAATATGTCTTTCCATTTACTTTAAAATAATCATTTTTTGTACAATACTTTAATAGAAAAGTCTGATTTTTGAACAACCCTTGATTTTTGCTTGGTGCTATAAAACAGAACTTAACGAAGAAAGTCAATTATATTTCTTTAAATATATTCACATGTTCTTATTAAAACAAATTTCTGAAAAAAATATTTGCAAAAAAGTAATGTTGTAAAATATTTAATAAGGAACTGAGAAAATATATGTCTGCATGGAAAGACATTCGTCTAAAGTCATCTTACTGTATGGTAGTACTATTTTTATATTTTTAATAATAAGAAGAAGAATAAAACATAGTTCTGCTCATTAAATCCAAAATAAACGGTATTTAAACCATTTTTGGGGGAATTTATTCGTTTATATGGTAGCTATTTACCGGAAATTCTGGTCTTCTATATTATGATTCTCATTAGCACACATTTAGTGCAAAATACATAACTGAATAGTAAATTTAATTGAATAAATGAGTTCTTATGCCATACTTTCAGGTATCATGATAAAATTAATGAATTTTACCATTCATCAAATTTTATCAAATATTGTAAAACCATATTTAGTTGTTAAGCCTACCGGACAGTGTAGTAATCAGGGAGCTGACCTCATATAAGAAAGGTTCTGGGTTTGAATTCCGGACAAGAGATGGATGTTCTCTCAATCTCTGTACTAACTGTCCAAAGTTGGCTAACCTTATATGGTGCCCCAAAAAGAGTTGTTTAACAAATCTTCCCTTTTGATATCTGAATGACGAGCGTCAATCGGGTGGGAAAAATATTTAATTGTTAATTTTGCAAAAATCGTTACCGTTGCGCTTCGGTAAATTTACCGAGGTTTTTTGCGTTCCCTTAAAAGTCAAAAACATGAGAAATTTTATCCTATTTTTAATGTTTTGCAGTTTTCAGGAGAATTATTTTACATCTTAGATAAATTGTTTTTAAAATAATAAATTGCAATGTAATATTTTAGATAAATTATTTTTACAATATTAAATTGCAATATATTAACTCTACTCATAAATATTCTATTAATTAAGTTACGAAATCAAAATTATTTATGCTGGATAAACACGTATTTTTAAACATATATTTGGTTTTTTTTTTAATTATTAATTAAAAAAACTGAGTAAAACAAACCGTCTTGAACAGCTTAACAATTAATTGCATTTATACATGAAAAATGAAAATATAAAAAAATGCAAGCATAAGTAGTGAGCCAATTATCAAATTATTATAATGGTCAATTATGATACAACTAATATGCATCTTAAAAATATGAAAGAAGTCTCAAGCAAAGGACAAGAAAGGGTATGACGCGTAAAAAATACCAAAATCATTTTTTTGTTTTTTTTTATTGTTATTTTATTTATTTATTCTTTAAAGCCCATACCTTATAATTCTTACTTTTGCTTATTAAAGACTTGCTTTCATAAAAATACGTTAGGTAATCAGTACTTGCTTTAATAATATTTGAAAAAAGCTATAATTTGAAAGAACTGTTTAAAGAAAATAAAGTAAAATGTTTTGCCCCAATTAGTTTAAAGAACCTTAATTATTGAGCAAAATAATTTTAACATAATTGAGAATGAAAATCAATTAACTCTGCCATTTGGAAAGAAGTTTCTTGAAGTTCAAGAATTATTTTTTTTAACAATTTAGGGAAGTAATAATGAAGTATAAAAAATGGGAACAATCACGTTCTTTAATTATAAATTTTTTTCTCATCATTGCAGTCAAATTAAGAAAAAAACAATATAATGATTAAACTAATTTTAAATTAACATAATTCATAAAATAAACATAAAAAAGGGCTAAGATCAAAAGACTTCTCTACTGTGTTAATTTAAAGTATTTGCATATAATTTCATAATTCTTTTACTGACTTCAGTAATTCAATTTTATACTGAACTAAGTTTTTTTTCTAAAAAAATTATCAAAGATAAATGTAAACAATATATATCTGTAGAATAAACAATATGAAGTGAATTTTAAGCAACATAGATAAAAATGCTTTGATTTGTTTAAGTTTAAATTTGGAGATTGTGTACACAATTTAGTTTGCTTTGCTCTCCGCTAAGTAAATATTAAAATGCAATTTATATGCTTTCTTTGGCGCAAAAGAAGGCAAATTTTTTTTAGATGATTTTTTTTTAATTCTCAAATTAAATATTTTCTATCAAGTATTTTAATAAAAAAAAACAATGTGAGTAGGGCGACGTATACTTCAAGTGTTAAAAACACCATGGACTTCAAATATTTCTTATTCTTATCACTTTAAATAATGAATGAATTATATTCTTCTTGATAGCTTAGGTGCACAGTTGCGAAAAAAAAATAATGTTAAGCGATATTTAAATATTTTATCTTCTGGGTTTCTAATTCGTCCCATTGTATCAAAAAAGTTATGTGATTATGTAATTTCATAACAGGGAAGATATAGCTTTTTTTAACCTCCTCACATTTTCTTCAATATCATTCCGTAATCTAAAATTGAAGATAGTGCAACGAATTGGAATAAACGTATGGTAAAGGAAAAACCCTTATTAAAATCCAAAATTAAAAACTAAAATCTGAAATTTTATTTATTTCCTTTTTTGAAATTTTGAGAACTGCCTGTAATTCTGAACAAAAATTATTTTTGTTTGTACCATATTTAATGAACGCTTGATATTGTTCTTCAGAAGAAACAATTTCTGTTTATGTATTAATAATAAAAAGCCATTTTTGTGTTGTTTTTTTTTTTCAATTTTGTTTATTAGTGCTTTCCACAAAGGGAAAAGAAGATGAAAAATCTAACTTTGCTGCAAATATCAGAAAATCGTTGAGTTCTTAGCATGTAGCTGAAAATTAAGAGGTTCAATTTCTCTTTACACAACATGGCTTAATTTACGACGACAATAAATTTGATAACCAGAGATATTTGATAACTGGTGGAAAACAGGGCTTTAAATCTATTTTTTTCTTACTGTTCTACGCTCCAAGAGAACTCTTTTAAAAATAAACATCAATGAAAGTTTCATCGATCTAACATAAGTAAACAATCAACCGAAATTGACTTTAAAACCAATTTAGTCAAATTAATTTTTTTGAAATTAAGACTCCTCGAAAACAATTTTTGTTACACTGTTAGAATTTTCTTTCTAAAATTATGGTAAAATAGCCGGCAGCAGTCTGTCCATCCAATTAACCATAAAGTGCATGCTAAGGAGTATTTTTTACATTTACGGTTTTAAAACAGCATGGTTACAACTTGCATGGTAAAAAAAACCATGAATGCAAAATTGTATGTGTTTTAAAGCATTTACAAATAGTATGGTTTCAAAATGGTAAAAAAAGACTGGACATGGGAGATATTTTATGACCTTTATGGTGGAGAAATCCAGGCGTGAATGAGAGTATCGTATTTTAATAGCCCAGGGTATTTGTGTAGAGAGCCTAATTAAGGAGTGCAGGATACTGATACTTCTCTTAATGTGTTCAAGAGATTGGAGGAAATTTTGTTGCGTCTACGCTGGTACTCGGCACAATTAGGTAAGCTAAAGTTTATTCAGTTTTTTTTTATTATCATTTTTTAACCTTTTCCCTTCCAAATCCCTTTCAAAAATATTAATTATACACAATATATTTTGGCATAATATTGCTACTTAAGTTAAACTCCAAGCAGTAAAAAATTTTCATGTTCATCAATTTTCTCACGTTCATATCCCTTACCCTAAAAACTTATTTCACAGAGGAATCTTGGTACCAATATTAGTATATTTAGTGCTCATTAAAAAGCACAAATTAACATAATAGCTGTCGTATCCATTGCAAAAAGTAATTAAACATCATTGGCATCAATAGTCATACAGTGATTTTTTTACTGTTTTTCAAGTTGAGAAGTACTTTTTTCTCCATAATCTTAGCTTTTTCGTTCAAAACGTATATTTTTATTACAATTTCTTCCTATTACAAATATTAATTAAACATAACAATATCGCAGTTTTTCAACGTTATATGCACAAATAAGTACATTTTCTCCATCAATTTACCATTTTGATCCATTTTTTGATTCAATTTCTCCTTATTACTAAAATTAATTAATTATAGTTCTAGAAAATAGTTAAAAGCGATACTATTATTTTTAAAATCATACTTGACAAACGAGCTAATATGTTTCCTAATTTCTAAGACCGAAAAAATCATCAAACTAATTGACTCCTGTAATACTTAATTAAATGTGGTACTTCTTCTGGTATTACAGTTATAAGTACCATGATAATGAGATCATATTATAACAATATGCATAATATAAGTACTGTGATAATAAATTTTTTTTCGGCCTCCGAAACGAGTGAGTAACTTTTATCTTACCTTCCTGCTCATGCATAGCACCTAATATTCAACCTTTGCTTTTTTTATTATTATTTGTTGTGTAATCCTGAGCGGCTTCATACGACTAGATTTAACATAATCTGAGTTAGAAGTTCAGCTCACTGAAAGAAAGAATAACTATACGTACTATACGTATACGTATAATATCACTTAAAAAGTGAAATTCAGAATTTAATATAATTTGTTCATGGCTTAGCAGATAACTTGAATAAAATTTCATTATTTCTTTTTATGTTTTCATGAATCAAGTTCATAGAAACACTTTTTAAAAGCATCAATATCAATATAAGAAGCACACTGTCTCATATACCTTTTAAAATATGAATTCCGTGACGTCAATTCTGTATTTACCAGAAGTATTAACGTTGATTTTGGTTGTGATTACAGAACAGAACACAGAAAACCTAAGATACATCATTCATACTAACATTTGATTAAACTTGTTTTTGATTGATTGGAGCTAATAACTATCAAATCAAAAAACTTTATCTTTTAAAGCTAATAGAAGACTGAATAAAATCACATATTATTACAGTATAAATGTTTTTCGATACATTAATGATGTATATAATTTTCTTCATTCTGCTTTTCGAAGAATTTATTATTTGAAATAAAATAAATTAAAGAGGAGCAAATAAAAATATGGCAGATTTTTTCTTACTAACATTTGAACTGAAATCTGAGATGAAAAATTTGGATAATTATATTAAAATCTAAGATGAAAAATTTGGATAATTTATTTGGATAAAACAATAACTTTTATTAAATGTAATAACTTCTAAACAAAATAGAGTTTTATAACAAGAAACGAAGTTTTATTACAAGAAATGAATTAAATTTATAAATGAAAACGGCGCTTTCAGAACATTAAATTTCAATTTCGTAGTTGCATTTCTGTGGGCTGCAGAATCTTTTGAATCATCTAATTTTACTACAAACTTAAAGGTTAATAATTCTTGAACTCATTCTCAAATTTGTATTTTTTTATAATTTCGTCTTTCCATAACATTTCAAACTATTTAAAGTTTTATGTAGCAAAAGAAACTATAACATGAAGTGGAACTCTCAAAACATGGCGGCGATGGCTCTTAGGATTGTTTAACGTAAAGAGGAAGCAAATTATTCTATTTTCCTCAATCTTTACCTGGTTCTTTTTAATTAACTATTCCTGCATCCCTTTAGTTCATTAAGCAAGGAAATAGTTAGCTATAAATGATGTTTTATAAGTATTTATTTACAGTTTTTTTAAAGTACGAAAAAAATACATTGTACATGGTTTGAAAGTAATTCTTAAAATTTTGAACTGAACATTTTCAGAAAAGAGTACATTTATTTCTTGATTGCATCTAAAACTGTCTAGACTAGCACCAGTCTAGACTTTTTGTTATAAATTTTAAAGCAGTTCATCACAAATTCATTAAAATATTGGCTAAATTTTTAAACTACTTAAGTTTTCGAATAATTCCGCTAAAAATTAATTTTAAAACCGCAACCAATTTTGACACAAAGCTCTGTTCTTGATCAAGTTTTTCCTAAATGGCATTAAAATGAAACATGTTCATTCTGAAAGTAATTTTAATTTTTTTTTTACAAAAAGAAATGGCATTTTCTTTTTATGACGGACATATTTTACTAACTCTTTAATAGTTAGTGAATAAAATTGATTTTTTAATGAGATACATGTAATGTTTGTTAACAATGTGGTAGCACATTTATATTATATATTACAAATTTTAATTTTATATTAAAAGTCGACAAAAATCTTTGTGTTATCTTTGCATTATTTTGCATCGTCACAAAAATTAGATATATAATGGAAATTTCAGAAAATATTTCCATTATTATTCATGTTTACTATGTAGTAATTTCTCTAAGAAATGTGGAAAAACAAAATAACAAAATTGGGAGCACATTTTTTTTATATTTTGAACCACATTATGCTTGAAAATTTATACTAAATTGTTGTGATGAGAGGAGAGAGAAACTTTAATTATATAAATAAATATATAGTCTGCTTAGATATGCAAAACTATCACCTCATTTTAAAAGCCAAATTTTTGATATATATAAATCATTCTTATCTATCAATAGTGAAGCAATTTATGGTTTATACAGTTCTCTTATTATTATTTAAATTGATGCATACATTTGAAATTATAGTCCTCTGAATAAAATTTAATCGAATCAGAACATAAATAAATGAACGCATTTATTGAAAGTCATTATTCATGAACAATTTGCATAATGTAAGCATAGATTTAAAAAAAAAATCACAAGATTTCAATCACAAATTTTTCATCGGATTATATTAAATTTCTTTATTTTTTTCTGTGTATTGATAACAAAGCATAAGGGACGCAGTTAAAAAATTCGAAATTTAGATGCTTCGCTTTTCTATAAACAAACTATAAAGCGATGAATTAAAAAATATTTAGTTTGATAATGCAATATGTTTGTGTGTTTATGTTTCCAGGTTATTACGTAGGTTAAAATTTATTTAAATACCAATGTAGTAAGACAAATTACTAATTTAATGAAACAACATGTTTTTTTTTCAATTATAAAAGTAAAACAATTGGCATTTTCAGATTCCTTTCAGTGTTTATCATGTACAAAGAGTCACTTGTAGTTGAGAAAAAAGTAGCTTCACTTAAATTATAATTACATTTAAATTTTAAATTAAAATTAAAGTTATGCGTACATTAAATGGACTTTATTTTTGGATGTAAAACATTATCTTAAAGAGCTAAAACTAATCTTATGAATATGCTTTGAATTGTTTAAGGTTTATATGAGCTTGAACTAGTATAGATCGTACACTCAGGCAAAAAGTATGGTGTTAACTACCTGTATATGGTGAAATTTGTCGAATTTCTGGCTCTATGGGAACAGCGAATAGTTCTGTCATTTTTAATGAAGTGCTTTGGTAAAATTAACAATAAAATAAGGTTTCATAAAATCTATTAAAATTTAGAAAATGTATCGAAATTTGGAAATTTTATCATAATACCTTAGAGAATTGCAAAGAAACAATTTATTCTGTTAAAGTTAATTTCAGTTTTGTATTTTTTTACTAAATGAGAAGCCATAAAAATTATAATTTTTGAACACCGGAATTTCAGGTAAATCTTTATCATATGAACGGAAAATATTAGCAGATAAATGGTTTAAATACCATATATTTTGGTTCTATTAACCAGAAGTATGGGTTTCTTTTACCAGAAATATCTTACCATAGTAAGGTAAATTAGTAATTTTACAATTTTTTTTCTTAGTGTAGGTTTTGCACCTTCTTTCGAATCAGCACCAACTTTGAGAGTTTCTCAATGATCCATTAAAAGAAAGCAAAACTTTCTTTAAGCGTTTCAATCTTTTCGATGTGGCACACTTTAAATCGTATTCTTTAAAGAGCACTTCCTACACCTTACACTTCAAAAAAAAATTATTTACCATTATTTACTTAAATATTTTTAATGACCAATGAATACATCGAAATTTTCAGCTGTTTTATCCCACCTGTAAAAGTTGTAGGTACATTAAGAGAAATTATAACTTAATATATAGGACACTTTAAATCTTATACTTTAAAAAAAAACACTTCTTACTCCTTACACTTTACTTCTTACACTTCACATTTAAATAAAATTGCCCTTATTTACTTACATATTTCTAACCGCCAATGGATTCATTGAAATTTTTAGCTGTTTTAGCCGTACTGTAAAATTTGCAGGCGCATAAGAAGAAATTATAACTTAAATATTGATCTTCGTGTTTTAACTTCATTAACTACATATTTTATGTAAAACTGCAAAAAATACAATGTGATTAATACCTGTAATTAGGTAAGCATTCAATCTGTTTATGTTTTGCCAATCTAATAAGGAATTAAATTTAAAAATAAATTCTGACAGTTATATTTTAGGATTTTGGAGAGAAAAGTGGGAAGAAAAAATTTAAATGCTTTAAATTTCTCGAAATGTAAAATTTTGATACTTTAATGTACTTATTTTAAGTAAAAGAGTATAACAGATGAATATGTAAAATCGGAGATGATCTTTATGAGTAATTTAAATGGACAGAATTTCAATTCAAGAAACTGTTACGGATACAAGAAAAATTTATAAGAAATGATATGAAAAAAGGATTTTTTTAATTATCTATAGTTCAAAACTTCATTTTTTCCACATCAAGTAAATTAAATATTAAAAAACTTACTTAAATAGTGGTCCAAGCTCATTTGTATCCATTTAAAACAAATTACCAATATACGTGTAGTATCTACTTGTAACAAATTTGCGTGTAACAAACTACGTGTAACAAATTATATGTAACAAGCTGTGTCTACCATCTATAAGTAACAAGTGCATTATTTTTTTCCATCTTGTATTATGGACAACAGAAATAATCTAAAACTGTGCTTGTTTTAAAAGATTATAGAAATTGCTTATATTAGAATAGAATAGAATAGAATAGAATAGAATAGAATATATACGTGCTTATTTTGTTTATATTTTGGCATTTGAAACAAAGACAATCTATGTACCTTCAAATCAAAATGAAATAAAGAAATATAAAGTATGTATTTAGTGACTAAATCCTTCAAAAAATAACATGTTTGTGGTAATTGTTGACTATCATGTACTAATTCGGATTATTGGCAAAATTTCGTATGTTCCTTTCTTTAAAATGAGTAAAACTTCTAAAAACCTGTTGTGCGTAGTTTATTAGTGTAAAATCACCGACAAAGACAAAAAATAATAAAAATTTAAATCATTTAAACTTTTAATCATGTACGCAACTGCTTGATCAGTTTCGTATATGATTGTGTTCTGTTATACTGTTAATAATTAATTCTGGTTATTTACGATTTTACCCCGTGCAGATAGTAATTCAGCTAGTATATTTAAACAAAGTTCTTCTAAAAATTATTGTGATTGAATCAAAAGAAGCTTTAATTTATTAATTCAGTTTCTGAATAATATTTTCATTAGTTTTTGCTCCATCTCATCAACGGTTCAGCAAGACAGCCCCTCTTACCGAAAGGGGGAAGAGTCTGAGTGGTTTTTTTTCACTGTAAAATAATTTACACGCAAATCTCACGAAACTCTCTACGTTTTAGGCAAAACTATTTCCTGGAATATGTCCTGAAGGAACATTTTTCAAAATAGCAAAATAGCAACGTTTTCTAGGAAATGAATTTCGTCAAATGTAAGGTAATATTTCTTCATTCTATCCCATTTTTCAAAAAGAAAGTTAGCATGAGGCTTAACAAGTGCCTCATTTGTATCTAAAGTCTGGCAGTGTTGATCATTATATTATGGGCACTCGATAGGGGGATCAATATCACTCCAACTATTCAAAAAGAACATATAGAACACAAAGATAAAATACACCTACGCCAGAAGTGTGACCTCCTTAGTATGAAGCCATCAAACAAAACGGTTGGCTTATGTCGACAGTCTAGTTCCGATCATCTAGTCTTCATTCTAGTTTCGCCATTTTAGTTCACAATCCTTTACAATGCACTGCGATGATATTCCGAGTTAAGGAAACATTCTCGTCATATATTTGAGAGTTCGCATCTCCTCGCAAATCACGTAATTTCGTTACGAAAGGATCATCAAAATTAACGAAACACAGCTCGAAGATTGCAGAATCGTTAAAAGTGAGAGTTTTATTTTTGAAGAGTGTGTTAAATAATTCTAAATATCATTAACTTTTATCTGCGAAATTTTATGACTTTTCATAACATGATTCTACTTAAATGTTGCTGTTTTTTTCAGTAGCATTATAGAAGCATAAAAAATGAAACTTATGCCTAGAATAACTTTAGGGGCCGCGGTGTCATCCAAATTGTTTTGCTATATTATAGAGAAAGTCATTGTTTCTTAAAATCACTATAACATGTTTTTATTGGACAAAGTTAGGATTTTAGATAAATTATCTAAAATTGTGTCAATTTTGTAGATAAAGCTTACTGGAAAGAAGAAATTTAGTCGCAGAAGTTGTACCCTACAATTTTGTGAAGAGTTCATTACTCGAAGCGTATCGTCAAAAAATGAAGTTGAAACAATGAAACAAATTTCTTTTCTTGTTGTAAAGAACGAGTAAACTATGAACATATTCTTCGAATAAACAAATATTTTATGAGTAAACATATATTTTACGAGTAAATATATATTTTATGAGTAAACATATATTTTATGAGCAAACATATGTTTATGAATAAGCATATATTTCAACAGTCTTAGAAAAGAATTAAATGCAAGGTTATAGTTCAAATGCTTATATTGCGGCAAATGTGGTGCACTGGTTATTAGTAAAACAATAAAAATTATTAAATTAATTTAGGTTACTGGTTCTTTTCCATTATTGAAGATAAAAAAGTTTTCAGATTTTTTCATAATCTATAATTATCTTCCATTACTTAGAGTAGAATCTAAATTACCTTAACGAAAATATAATTTTTAATGCAACTCATCATGATAATTTAATCATATAGTTTCGTTACTTAAATAGAAAAAATAATCCCATGAATTTCTAATGATCAAGTGCATACTATATCTTTTATAAGATATTTCTTAACAATATTTTAAATCTACACTCAAATAATCTGAGCAGGGACACAATGGCCCGTTCAGTCTTTCTAGGTTTACTACAATTTTCTGTTCTAGTGTTAAAGCTATTTGAAGTCGGAAGAGATACTTGGTGTAAAATTATTTGTCGTATTTTCATAAGTTTGAATATATGTTCTACTGTAAATTTTTTACCTTGTGTTAGAATTGGCAGTTCAAATATCAGTCTCACGTATCTTCTTACAGGAATAGAATGTCCTATTTTTTCTTTAGATCTTCTTGTTGACAAACAGAGTATATGTTTGACAATACCAAAGATTTGCCTCTTACAGCCCTTCCAAGATTCTTTTTTTTTTTTAAATTTAGCTTTTATCGCCTTCTTTTTGCCATTCGTGAATATGATACGAAGTCTGTTTCAGGTAGCCGATCGAGTGATTTATTTCTTTATTGACAAAAAAAGGAGTTAAGATACTAAATTTCTTTTATATTTGAATATATCAGACATTAAAATAGCTCTTATAGCATGTATTTAATTTGGGTCTTATTAATTTTTAAGAAATATAAGAACTAAAATATTTAATTTCAGAATACTATGGAAATATTTTTTTAAGAAAAATGTCACTCCTATTAAAATGAGAAGGTTTTACGTATTTTTATTAAAACATATTCTCTAACTATTAAAAGCAACTGCCTCAAGAACTCATCATGTATTTCAAATTTTAAGTTAGAAAAGAAAGATTATTTTTACATTTTGGTTTGTGTGTTAAAATTTAAAGGGAAGTAAAAAATCGGAATAAAACAAGCGACATAATTTACTATTTAAAAGAAAACAATTATATTTAAACTGATTTAAAGCAAAGATTTCTTATTTTTTATATTTTTTTAAATAATATTATTCAAAATAAACTATACTCTATAAATGAGAAAATAGAATATATTCTATTCTATTCTCTCATTAAGAGATTTAACCAATAACTAACATGGATCTTAGTTATGAACCTTAACTATAATCAATTCTGTTCTTTCAAGAACATAAAGGAAAATTTTACGGAAGAGAATTTGGGAAAATTAACATCAAGAGATCAGGTGAAATAAGGAGATCTGAGGTAAATAAAAGGAACCTTACACAGGAACAACTTTAAGAACAAAAAAAAAAAATACAATATTTTGGAAAAAATGACTCATAAAGAAGTGTTAAAAAATTATCATACGGAAAACGAGGAAGGTCAAAAACTAAAGGATGACCTGAACTAGATTGAAAAAAAATAGAAGAGTATTTGAAATTACTTAAAATTACAGGAAATAAGACGACAAGAAATAGGCGACCAATAAAAAAAAGACACGCATTTGGAAAAGACCAAGATTCTGGAAGAACTCTAGCACCTTGATGGATAGTTAAACAGTCAGTTTGTAAAAGTAATTGAAAGTATTGATTATGTGGTTTCAAGATATGGTAAATGGAGCTTAAATTTCAAATAAATATTTATCAGTTTTTAGTATACAAATTTATGTCTTCTGTTATTTTCTTTAAATTGTACCATAAATCTTACGTGCTTTAATATTCGCTGTATTCAACAGTAAATTGAAAAAACTAAAATTTAAATAGATATAATTCTTGACATCGTAAGTCTTTCCTTGACATCGTAAGCTGTTCCATATGCAATGTGCATGCGTGCTGAGATTGGGGCTCTCGTTTGTTTGTAAAAATAAAATTAACAAAAAATTATCTGGAAAATCTGAAAAATATTACCTGTTTTTCCAGATCACTCTATAGCATATCGAATGCGTAAAAAGATATCGAATATCGAATCGAATGCGTAAACTGATAAATAGCATATCGAATGCGTAAAAAGAATCACCAATGCGTTCCATTCATTTTAATGTTAGGTGTTTAATTCGAATAATTACTTCAAATTGCAATGTTTTCTTTTCTTTAAATTTAAGAAAAAATATTTATTTTTACAATTAGTGTTTTTCTTTCTTTTCTCTCAAACTCATTATCTGTATATTCTGTTGGAAGAGGGATTGAGGTTTTGTGATGTGTGATATATTCCAAAATTGGCCTGAAATGTTCCAAAGATGCCTTGAACTGTAGTTGGATGGTTAACATTGTAGTTGCGTTTCAGTGCTTCGATGGTGCATTCGGTACAGGCGTCACATACTCTAGCACAGAGCTAGGGACCCCAATTTAGTTCATGGTAGCCGACTAAATGACCGGTAGGTATATGCAGCAAGGTGCACGTTAATTATGTCGTGGCTGAAACTTCGACCATTGGTTGTGATGTGGAAATTTGGAGATTGATGCACCAAATAATTTTTATACACATAGTATGATTAAAGTTAAATTTACATGGCATTCTTACAATGGATGATAAAAGATAAACCCTAAAACATGGAACATATTCTAGACCATGATTTGGTGGTCATCACACTGTCAGGTTTAGAGCATTTCAGTCAAAGCCGGAATTTAAACGTACGACACTTTTGCAACATTCCGTTTTTTATTCAATGAGGAAAGTTTTAAAATCAAATGTGGTGGAATCTTAAGAAATCAGATTTTAAAAAACCATTAGTGAGGCGATATTTGATGAGAAGATATCTACTATTTTCAACCATTAATATAATTTATTTATGTTAAGACTTGAATATCCCTACAGGAACTACATTTTATAGTAGTATTTGCTTCAAAAGTTTCCTAAACTTTTTTCAATGAAGTAAACCTTCATCTTAACTTCATAGACTTAACCTACCTCATTAACTTCATAGACTTAAGACCTTCATAGACTTAAATAGTTTATAATTTGTTATATTTTGATTTAAATCAGAGGTTTCATTTAACGCATTACAGAAGTTTCGTATTATGGTACACCTACACTTTTTAAGAGTAAGAAATAATCTTAGTAAAATGTACGGCATTCATTTTTCAGTTCTAGATTTATCAAGACAGTTTTAAACATCTTAGTTTTTATTAAACAAATTTTTCTATTTCTAATTATTTAAAATGAAAATAATTGTTTTGTTCTTAATAATGAAGCATGTTATTTAAACATTATTTTAGTTACATAAAATATGCTTCGTAAATTTAAAAATAAATTTTTAACGATATTTATTAACCTAATAAAGTCAATATTTCTTAAATAATCATTATTTCTAAGAAAAATAAATTGGGAGAAAAATGCATAAAAAGGGAAACTCGTTATTTTAACTTTAAATAATATTTTTTTGGAAAAAAAGATACATTGCAGAATACCGTTAAGAATATTTTTCGTTTGAGTAACTAAAATAGCATAAATATGCATTTTTTTAATCAGGAGTTGAAATACTTATGAAACACAATATGATTCAAAATAACAAATTCCTTCATTATTTTGCTCAAAAGAAATTTACTATTTTGGAACAAGAAAAAAAAAATCTTGCTCAATTTTAATGGGTTTGTTTAAGAAGCAGACTTCACCTCGTATTTGTTTTCGCAAAGTATTTTATTTCTTTTGGTTAAACTACATTTTTCAATAAACTCAAGGAAAATATAGAAAAAATTCTTTGTGTTGTTTCTGAGAATATTAAATTGGTAAATAAATTGTTTAACTATAAGTAAAACTATAGTTAAAATTAAAAATATAGTTCAGGTAATATAAATGAAATTGAAGGTAATATATAAAAAATTAATTCACAACTCAAACTATGAGCATTTTTGGCCATATGAAATTATTATTAAATATGCATTTATTTTCTTGTACAAAACTTATATGGTATCTAATTACGTAAAAATACATTAAAAATTAGATAATGATAATAATAGTATAGAAATATGGTATTAGGTTAGAAATATGCGTTAAATTTTAAAAAAAATATTTTCTTTCAAAAATTAACAAAATTTAAATGTGATTTATACATATTAATTGAAGTACGTTTTTACCAATTACGTATTTTATTTTATTTGAAGTCATTTCACTGAAGTTATTTCATTGTTTAAAAAAATAACATAACATCCTCATTCTGTTGTGCAGGCACAACAGAATGAGATTGTTATGTTATTTTTCTGGTTCAATAGTGCATGCTTATTCGTGCGTTAATAGTGCGTTATTCTGGTTCAATAGTGCGTGCTTGACAGCATAACACTTTGTTTGTTCTACAATGCTTGCTCCATAACGCATCCTCTTTTGTTTTAAGGTTAACAATATACTAGCACAGCAAAAATAACTTTTGAACAAATGATCACATTTTCACATAAAATCTTAGAGATTCAAAGGGTCTCCTGTTATGTGCCCTCACTTAACGATACAAAGTTCGACACAAGAACATGCCTCCTCTGAAAAAGCATAAATGTTTTGACGGATTTGGATTTTTGACTCTCAAAATACGGTAGATAGTCGTAATCTGAAAAATATGATCATAATAGTTTGGTGAGGAAAGTGGTCGAAAATTTGAACCCAATCAATTTTTATTTAATTTTTTGTCTATTTCACCATGTTTCTTGAAGGGAATCGAAAAAGATTAGCACACAACTATAAAATTTGTTTTTACAGAGATATTTTAATGCAAAAAATGTTTTCAATAATTAATAATTTTTTTCATTATTTTATTTAACACTACTCGTTAAGATTAAGAATTTGAAGATATATGAACTTTTATATTTAACTTTTATATTTAACTTTTACATTTAATTTAATTTTTCAATTTGTTGTTTCTTCAAATACAATTTCAAGAAAATCATCAAAAATACTAGTCTTGTTTTGAATATAGTTTAATTTTATTACTATTTCTCAGAAATAGTAAAATATTTAATAATATGAGAAAAGACTTCGTAGCCAAAATTAAATTGAATTCTTATAATGATCTACATTTTTTTACTTGGAGAAAAGTATCGTAATTTTCTAAAATTTCATCAATAGTTAAAAACTTTCCAGGAATTTTAACTATTTAATCGGGAGACTTAAAAAATAGTGTGAAATCGGAATATGGAATTTGAGGTAAGGGGGTTACTGTACTTGAGTAAATTGCGTAGGATACTACTAAAACTTGAAAGGAATCGACTATTTAACTCTGGAATCAAAAAAGATATTCTGGTCAACTATTCTTCACAGGATAGGGAATATTGCTCTGTTAATACTCTTTTTGTCTGCTAGTAAGCCAGATTCTAATTAGAACAGGATTAGGAAATTTAAGCAAGAATACAGGATGTTTCGTAATCAATGCCGTTAACCGTTTCGATTTTTTTTTTAAAAATGATTATCCAAATAACATGAAATTTGTTAAGAAAATCCACAAAATGAAAAAAAATGATTTAAACAATTTAATTGTGTTTTTAATGATGCACCTGATTGAAACATAAGTTGTTTGACAAGTAATTTTTACTAATTTTGAAAGAATAAAATATAATAAGTAAATGAAATAAATAATCCTAATAATAACTACTGAACTATCACTATCCCATTTACTTATTATTATTGAAAGACGAACTAATTGCTGTTTGAGCTTTAAAATACCATTGATATAATTAACTAAGATGAATTGATTGTGTTGAATAAGATATTACTTACATGAATTTTAATGGACATGGTATGATGAAAACTAAATAATTGTTGAAGCTTTTCTCACAGAAAACACATTTTAGTGGTACTTTTGTTACTTACTATACAACAACATTGTGCTGATGACAATTAATAATGTCCATATATATGGTCGGAATAAGCATTTAAAATTGATGCATGGTCCAGTAGGGTAAACTAACCAGTGAAGGAACACTTAAGCTTCGCTTGCCTTTTAAAAAATCATATTAATTACAAAATTCGTAATTTCAGTTAAATGACAGTTTCAACATATTTGTTACTAATTGCAAATTATGTAAAAAAATTATAGAGAACTTACACGATATTGTTTTAAAGATTTGGAGGTTCAAATGACAAGTAGTAAGAAGACCAAGTGAAGGAACAGCTCTTACCAGTGACGGAACACCCAGTAAAGGAACATTTAATTTTGGTTATTTTTTAATGCTCTTTATGAATTTATAAGCCATACAAATATTTAAAAACAAGCCTATTCTTGAAATTATAACATATAAATACTTGGAAAATGTTAGCTTTTTTTTGCAATCGTGAATTGAAAATTAAAGTGTCAACATATAGTGTCAGTACATACTGTTCATTCACTGGGAAATCTATGCCCAGTAAAGAAACATGCCTGTTCCCTCACTGGTTAGAAGTTGTTTTACGCATTTTTAACATACTTTTGATGCGGAACATCGCTAAAGGTACAAGAAAATTAAAATTTATCTTTTATTTTCATTAACTTAGAAAGATTCTCAGTAAAGGAACACTTGTTCCTTCACTGGTTTTTCCTCGTTTGGTGATCCAGTGAATAAACACCCCCTTATCTCAGTACTTTATTATGCTATGATGCTTAAAAAAATAAAACGGAACTTCAATAACCATATTTTGAATTCTCTTTTTCACAGTGAGAAAAATAAAACTATTGCGTGGAATTAATTCCACTTCAAACATATAAATACAGACACTCACCTTATAATTTTTTCAGAGAAACAAGGCGTTGCAGAAATAATAACAAATTCAAAAAATTTTTCACAGAAGTCGATTTGACCAGGTAATCCAAAACATTGCTAGATGACTTCCAATTGTTTGGCAGTAAGCTATTGTTACCAATCAATCTAAGGAAAAACTTTAAAATTCTTATTTTTAATCAATATATATGAAATGCTCCTTCACTGGGTAGAGTTCTTTCACTGGTTGGTTTACCCTACGATTATAAATGCCCTCCTTTTGCAACGAGAGGTTAAGGCATTACTAATTGATCCCACTAACATATTTGGCCATTTTTCTTATACCATTAGGTATATCTCAGGCATAGTACCAACAGCAAGCAGAATTTGGAAAAGTGACAAATACTGTAACTCAGGAGCAAACCTTACATATCTCGATAATTATAGAAATCACTATAATGAGGAGGTCTTACACGCTACTACGTATTCGTGGTGAGTTAGATTGCATGTATTAATAATCTTAGAAATAATGCCGTATCATAGCCACTGGTAGGTTTTCTCCTGCCGAGCAAGTCAAAAGTAAAACATCAGAAAAAGAGTTACATCCTGGTCTTAAGATTGTTAATTAGGCATTAGGCTAAGAACCTTATCATGCAAATGAAAGTATTTGTTTAGAAATCTCAAAAAGTAGAAACCGAACGAAACACATATCCAAACCACTTGGGCACGAAAAACAGGTAAAGAGGCATTTAGATAAACTGTATGAGAAGGAGGAGCGTTGAATGATGTGGTTAACAAATACAAAATATATATCTTAGCTATTCAAGAAAAAAGAATATCTTCGTTTATATTGAAATAACTGTTAATACATATCTCTGGCAGAAATTTTTTAAAAATTATGAATTGAGAACGTTTCAGCAAAAATATTTCATAACCTAAAAAGTAATATATCATAAGTAGTAACGATATCATAAGAAAAGGAACATCGAAACAGGTCAGTTTTAGTATTATTGATTACGTATTGCCTACCGACTCCCTTTAAACTCATAAATCAAAATATTAGAGCGAAACCCCAAAATACTAGCATTATATGCATGTGCGTCTATAATACTAATATCTTGTTTTTTTGTTGTTTTTTTCTTTTTGTGTGTGTGTGTGTACTTTACAGTTCATCGATTTTTGAACTATTTTAAAATAAAATAATTAATAATTATTAAAAAAAAATTTGCGTGCATGCACCTTTGAGTAAACGAATATTATAATTGTTTGCAAACTTTTTCCGATAGCTTAAAAATAAATAAGGAACAAGCAAAAAGCGAAATTAACATTAATGCGTCCAGAATTTGGATCGCCCTCCAAACATAACTATTGGAACTATATTTCACAGAGTGCGGCTACACTGCAAATAATGAATTCCAAATCAGTCAGAAATTCCAATCCATCGTAAAACATATATGTTTGTTCAGTATATAACATATGTTTATAAGTATAATTCAGTATATAACATATGTTTATAAGAATAATTCAGTATATAACATATGTTTATAAGTATAATTCAGTATATAACATATATTTATACGTATAATTCAGCATATAATATATGTTTTCAGTATAAATATGTTTAAATATCGTCTGCACTATTTACATAGCATATTTGTGGCCACCCACCTTAATCACTAAGATTGAGGCCACTCGGTTAAAAATTATCGGAAGATCGGATCATTCGATTAAATATTATTGAAGGGGACACGTTTTGATTCGAAATT
Source organism: Parasteatoda tepidariorum (assembly GCF_043381705.1). Taxonomy (NCBI): domain Eukaryota; kingdom Metazoa; phylum Arthropoda; class Arachnida; order Araneae; family Theridiidae; genus Parasteatoda; species Parasteatoda tepidariorum. The sequence continues at coordinate 42,884,229 of NC_092206.1, forward strand.
ATTCAAACGTAACTTAGGTATCGTAAGCGTAACTTAGAGTTCTGTAAAAACCTTTTGAACAGGACTTACATTAAGACAATACGACAAAACATTTTTATTCGACATTAACTTGAAGGGAATGATAATAATCATGATAGGCTTATTTGTTTTCATTAGCATGGTAGTTTTAAGGCTTATATTTTTTAAGTAAGTTTCCACAGATCAAACTTTTATAAGTGTAATGTTTTTCGCAATTAATAACAATGTTATTCCTGTAAATTACGTTCAATAGTAGTATGTTCTACAAATAATAATTTTTAACAAATCAGTGTTGTGATATTCATAATAAACTATTCGCGCATTTCCGAACCAGACGAAGTCTGGACTTAGATATCATTTAATAGTTATGATAAACATACTATATCCAAATTAATTCAATAAAAGTTATGGTGAAAACTGCAGGCGTAAATAATTGGAGCCTCTTGCGCAAAGGTTCATTTGATTAATAACAACTCCTCAAAACACTGACATAAAGTACTATGTAAGTAATTATTTTGTGACACATATATCTCATAAATGAAATAAGAATTATTCTAGAATAATTAACTTTACTAATACAGCGAAACTTTCGTTAGTATACTAGCTTCTTATTCAAAACATTATAGCAGTGTTTAAGTTTGTTTTGTTATAGTCTCAAATAAATGCGTCGGATTCTTTTTATTAAAACTATTATTTGGAATTATTAATTATTTAGTATTTTTTTAACGTTCAGTAAATATTTTGTTATTGATTTTGAGTCGTGAAAGTGTTCTGAATAATTTTATTAGAAGTTTAAAAATTAATGCAATTAATTATGTTTCAAATTGGAAAATGGTACACTTAGAAAATATCTGTTGCTTCAAGATATTATGCAGTACCTTTAATAGTGGACCGATCGTAAAGACACGGTTCCCAATAGAACGCTGAAAAAGCATTACTGGCTGTGGTCAGTAAGCGGGTGAGTGAGTATCGGTCCTCGTTAAACTGCTCTACCTTAAAGTGCTCGACGACACTCAGGTCGTTGGGCTACCAACGCAGGGAAGCAATTCCTCCTGCTGAGGATCAAAATTGCCATGGCATGTCTTCAGATCATCCTCAGGGATGTTTCCCACACCGTCGCCAATGACCCATTGTGCAGCTCTTTGCAGCTACCTTGAATAGAAAATATAGAGTTCCATAAAACCTACAGAATTTCTCTGATTCTCAACCAACATGTCATTAGCCCCCACTTGCGGAAACTATTACAGTTAAACGATTCTCCTTTTTTAGCCTTTATTGGTGGTAAAATTGTTCATCTACAATTTCTGCCGAACAACAGATATTGTTTTTACCGGATCAACTTTCGAATGAAGTAAGTTATTTTTATTTTGTCTTAAGATAATTATTACTGTACAACATATTTTGGAAAATAAATTGAAATTTGAATATTATTATATAAAATAAACTAAAATATTTCAATATTTAATCAGAAAATTTTTTGTTTGATTAAAAATAAAAAATATCTTTCTTTTTAAATTTTTTTAAAATAAATCCCTGCAGATTTGTGAGCATATTTTGCCAATTTTTGTATCACATAAAAAAATTTGAAACATACATGCAGTTTTAAGAGTTTCAAATGTGTGAAGTACCCTATAAATGAATTATTCAAATTTAAAGTCTTGCAATTAAAAATCCTTAAATTTCTTCAATTACTCTTAGATTTTGATAACATTTGATTACTCATACATTTTGATATTTTAAAAAAAAGCAATTAATTTCAACAGAGATTTTTTGCAAAGACATAAAATTATATTTTCCAAAATATAATTATATAATATAATTTATGTATTTTATAGCCTGCATTCATATTTCCTTAAACATCCCTCATAGGTTATTTGAATGCTTCTATCTTTATATCATATTTCCTAATTAAAAGACGGGTCGATAAAAGGACATCTCTTCTTTTACTTTGTCAAGGTTTGGTACTCACAATCAGGTGGGTAGTAAGATTAACAACGTCTTCCAGCAAGTGTGTTGGGTTTCTAACGAACCTGTTTCAGTTTTTAATTTATGTTGAACGCTTTGTTTCCTTGTTAAAAATAATAACTTCTTTTCTGAATTATATAAAGAAAGAAGCCAAAAAAAACTTATTATTTTCAAGATTGAAAGAAGATTTAGGAAAGTTGATAAATTACTATTTATTTCTTCTGTCATGACCAATTTTCAATTTAAAAATATATATATATTTCTTTGTGAATTGCTTTTGCTGTATTTATAAGTTTTTGAGTTGTATATCCATTATTAATGAACTGCAAGCGTTATATATATCAAACAAATTATTGAGATAGTAAATTTTCAAGCAAGAAATGGATACTTATAAGATATCACCGAAAATAAACATGCATTTCGTGCAAATAAAATATGCTGTGAAATTTGAACCTTAATTGAAACTTGAAAAAATTGAACTTCGAACTATTCAATAACTATAATTATTCAATAACTATGGTCTACCATTATGTTAAAATCTTATATTCTGTGAATACGCAGCAAGAAATATAAATTTTACACTATTCTATAATACGAGGGTTGCTATTTATATTTCTGGCCTAATAATGAAAAAACAAATATGTAGGATCGAAATTGGTTTTATTGTTTTTCAAAATATTCTCCATGACGATCAATACACTTATGCATGCGCTTGAACCAATTTTCAAAGCACTTTTTCCAGTCCGATTGAGGTAACTCTAAAACATGCATTTTGAAGCATCAACCGCTTCTTCGGGGGTCGAAAATCGTTGTCCACGTAATTTATTTTTGATGTGTGGGAATAAGAAGAAGTCATTGGGTGCCAAATCATGGCTGTAAGGCGGATGACCCATCAGTTCGATCTTTCGCTCCGTCAGAAATGCCTTTGTTTGAGTCGATGTGTGAGAGCTCG
>NC_092206.1:42888948-42939162 GCF_043381705.1 Parasteatoda tepidariorum
AACTACCATTGATGCAGTTTTTGCAAGAAATATTGAAAAAAAAGAACTCAAACATTTCGTATCTTACTTTAGTTATCATAATCACATTGTATTATAGATTTGGATATTTCTCCACTCGAAAATGATAATTAAAAGATGCGATCAATTGTGAATTGTAAGCATTGTTAATAAAGTTTGTCTTAAATAAACAATATGATTTCACTAAAAATCAATTTCTATCCCTTCCTACTTTCATTTCCACGTTACGAAGTTTCACTTCTTACGCGCGGAGGGACTCCACGCACTATTTTTTTACACTAACTACTTCCGTCCTGTAGACATGATGAAAAGTTTTACAAATGGAAGCCTTATGATTATACATTGGTAATAATAATTTTCATAAAATTACAGTATTGTATGGTAATCACATAACTGATTAAAGATAATAATACTGGTTAATAAATCAAGTTATATGGTACTTTAACCATTTATTTTGTATTTTTTCCGTTTAGATGGTAATGGTTTACTGCTAATTCAGGTTTTCAAAATTTCAATTCCTTTTACCGTACATTTAGAACTTACATTCATTACCCTACATTACTTTTTCCCTACTGGATGTTTTGATCATACATTTTTTCTCAGTGTACAGATTGTTTCTGGACTCATCATCCATATTTGCGAGGGAGGTAAGGCCTTATAATAAATAATTAGAATTACAAAAAAAACTCATGACCGAAAATGCAAATGTTAGGGACTAAGGGTTACCCCTAATAATAATATAGGATATTTGAAACTTAAAATCCAAATTTTCGTAATTTTCCGTCAATTGTTGTTTTGAATTGCATTTAAATAGGGCCAATAATTATTTTATTTTAATTTAATGAGTTGTTGAGCTTAAATTACTATAAAATAACCATATTTTGGGCTTGTTTAAATGCAATTTTGAAAGAAAAGTGTTTAAAAACTCAAATTAGCATAAAATTGCAATCATTTAGGTAAAACTGTTCAAAAGACGAATGAACAGCCAGAGCATAATAACGAGGCGCTCTTGAAGAAATATAATTATTTTTTTGGAAGGAATATATTTATAATTGTTATTATGCAATGATAATATGTCTCAATTGGTAGAGTCTGAAAGGACCCTTTCAAATTTTTCTATTCTTTTAATGTTCTTTTTTGTTCATTCTTATATTTAGTGGAGAAATATTGTAATCTGCTAATAATCCTTTTTTAATATACGCGTTTAGCTCAGATTTCTTTACTATTTTCTTTTCTTGTATTTTACTATATTTTTTGCACTACATATTCATATATATTGCACTAAAATAAATTCAAATTCTAATGCTTAATTTAAAATCAGTGAGCATTTGATTTTAAAAGAACATTCGAATATGTTTTCAATTACAATTCTTAAGTTAAGTATATATTCAACCTACTAATTTGAATAAAATTAATTATATTTTGGATTTAAAATTGTTCGTTTTTTTTATATTTCTCTGTTTGTATTCAGTTCAATAATTTTTACAAGCATTTAAACTAAATTTAACTAAACTTGCAATTGTTTTCCAACATAATATCCTTTGTATTAGTTTTCAACATAATTTTAAACTAAGCAAATGAACTTTTAATAAATATTTAAATTTTGTAAAAGTGTCTTAAATGTTAGGAATAAACCTTTAGAAATAAAAAATAAGGAAAATGTATCAAATATATCAAAGTAATATCTTCTGAATCATTGTTGTACTCAAGAATTGGATCCGAAAGTTTAGAGAAATGCTTTAAGTGGTTGTGATGTTCATAATATTGAAAATCGCTTGAAGTGCCTTAAAAGAACATGTATTATATATTTTATTCCTTCTATAGTTTATTAGATTCAAATATTTCTTTTTTGTAAAAAAAAATTATTGGTTTATCGAATAAAATCTTAACAGGCTTGACTTTTCACTGGAAAAAATGGTTAAATAACAATTTATTTTATTTTTATTTTACCATATTCAAACAATACAGTCAAATAACCATAAATAAGATTGTATTCAAACTGCTAATAGTGCGAAGAAAAACATTTATTAACTGCCTTCTCCTAATACAGAAACACCAACTACACCAACCTAATAAAGCCACTTTTTCTTGCTGAGGAGTACATACAATAGCCGAGAGAGCTGATTTGTCAATATAATGACTGACAGAACAGGGGTTCAAGTTCCAGTATTTACACCGCTATATTTCATCCATCTCTTTCAACACATTAAGAGTATCCAGTGTCTTGCACTTACTAATTATTAACCCTGGACTATTAGAACATGATTTTGTCATCCACGCATAGATGGCAGCATCATGAAACTGCTAAACTATCTCCAATGTCCAGTTAGATTTCTTTTTGACGGAACCATTTTTTGAAACCATGCTAGTTCTAAATGGTTATAAATTTTAGTTTTGTATTTATATTTTATTAACCATAATCGATGTAAACGGTTTCAAAGCCATGAAGATAAAAAATGTTCTGTACCATAAATACCGGTTACCATAAATATCCTGATATCGGTTATTTAACATAATTTGGAAATGAAAATTCTAACAGTGTATTCTGAGAATAGTGTGAGATTGCTAGTTAATGTATTAAAATCTGCTCAAAGAAATGCACAGAGGTAAAATAAAGGATAAAGATAAAAAAAAATATCAAGCAAGATGAACCCTGAATGTTTAGTATTAGATATATAAAAAGTAGAATATTTTCACAAAATCTACGCTTTTTTTTTTATTTATTTGTATCCTCAAATAAGCTCTAGTAATTTAACTGAATATAAACTTTTTTTTCCTCAAAAAAGAAAGATTTGTCTTCAAATACTATTTAAAAGAAAGAGCAATATACTTTATTAATGAAAGTATAAGATAAATAAATTTCTTGCCCGTCTGCTTTTTTACTTTATTGCCTAGAAATTACAATTTTCATTTAATCAAGAATTTATCTATCTGAAATTATCATCAATATTCTTTGCTAACGATAACAGAATTTTGAGTTTATATATATATATATATATATATATATATATATATATATATATNATAGATTAACTATGGAAAACTATGTTTTTACACACTGTTGTTTACTTTTTTCGCAAAATTTAAAATTTTTACTCTCTAATTATGAAATAATTCTCAAAACGTGCATCATCTACAAACGAACAAACACTACAACAATATAAATTTAGTTTATTATAAATATGATAAAAATTACATTGATGAAATTTAATATGATCTAGAACAGAAAAATGCATAATCGTAGCAATGTATTATGCCTTCTTAATAGATATTAAAGGTAACTTAAATACTGTATTATCTTTCTTTTTGCATGAAAAAAGAGAAATCTAATAAACTGTCTAGACAAACTTGAAGGAAATGTCCAAAACTAATTTATAGATTAACTATGGAAAACTATGTTTTTACACACTGTTGTTTACTTTTTTCGCAAAATTTAAAATTTTTACTCTCTAATTATGAAATAATTCTCAAAACGTGCATCATCTACAAACGAACAAACACTACAACAATATAAATTTAGTTTATTATAAATATGATAAAAATTACATTGATGAAATTTAATATGATCTAGAACAGAAAAATGCATAATCGTAGCAATGTATTATGCCTTCTTAATAGATATTAAAGGTAACTTAAATACTGTATTATCTTTCTTTTTGCATGAAAAAAGAGAAATCTAATAAACTGTCTAGACAAACTTGAAGGAAATGTCCAAAACTAATTTATAGATTAACTATGGAAAACTATGTTTTTACACACTGTTGTTTACTTTTTTCGCAAAATTTAAAATTTTTACTCTCTAATTATGAAATAATTCTCAAAACGTGCATCATCTACAAACGAACAAACACTACAACAATATAAATTTAGTTTATTATAAATATGATAAAAATTACATTGATGAAATTTAATATGATCTAGAACAGAAAAATGCATAATCGTAGCAATGTATTATGCCTTCTTAATACATATTAAAGGTAACTTAAATACTGTATTATCCTTCTTTTTACACGAGAAAAGAGAAATCTAATAAAATGTCTAGACAGACTTGAAGGAAATGTCCAAAACTAATTTGAAACAGCTGGATATATCTAGTTTCTCCTGATTTTAGACCAGAAGTAGAAAGAAGAGTAAAATTTTTTCTAAATTCATTTCTATAACTTCTGAACACACATTGTTACATACACGCATAGAATTTTTTCTTTATTTTAATTTTTATATAGTATATTTATTTTACATTAAATCTTTTAGTTTTGTTTACAATTCAGTCTTTTAATTTACAAAGAAACACACAAAACTAATTAAAATGATCATATTTTTCTTTCTTTTTATATATTAGCAAATTATTTGTTTAGTTTTTCTACACCACTTCATGAATTCCTCATAATTTTAAATTTATATATCCACATATTTTATGGAATAATTTATAAACTTAATTAATTAAACGTATAAATTAAAGTCTTGTGACAAAGATTCTCAATGTTTTTCCGAGTCAAAAATATAATTAAAAAAAACTTAACTTATTAGTAAAATTTTATCGAGATTGACATTCATTTGAGTTAAATAAAAAAGAAAAACTTGTAGTAAAAAAGTTCTTATTCTCCAAGACTTTCCCGGGCACAAATATCCAAGATTTCGAATTGCGACCATGAACGAATGCCTGTATGCTCACCTTTAACCCCTTAAAACCGTCAACAACCCTTCTTGTTCTCCGCCATGCTTTGGTGACCCGAGGTGATGACCCATTATTGGGAGGCTAGGGAAATTTTATCAAATTTCACAACTGAACATTTCCCCGGTATTTCCCAATATTTGTTTACTTTAATTTGCTTTTAATTTGTTGTTGTTGCATCCGTACTATTTCCATATCATATATATAGAAGATTTATCACTTCTCATTTGCTGAACTAAAAATATAAAACAAAGAATGTATAAATAAAAAGTAACATCTTAGTGGTATTTCAAAAATAATTTTTAAATATATGTTTATTCATTTATATATCTTTAAATGATTAAAATAAAAAACAATATTCCGTATTTCAAGCAATTTTATTTTAGTTTTTAAATGAGTTTCCTGCTTTATTAAAACTTGCTTTTTTCCTTTCTATTGGCAAAAAGCATTTTTCTACAGCTCATGTATAACAGTTCGCAAATATTTGCCACAATACTTACTTAATATCAAGTTCCTTCCATAACAAGTTTATAGATACTAGAAAAAGTTAAAAAAAGCTGCAGTAAAACCACTTATAATTTATCTAATATGTACCTATTACGTATATTAATTTTTTCTACAAACATAGTGAAATGCGTTTCATTTAAAAATAAAGCAAAAATTTAATTGCCTTATAAAATTTAATTGCTTCTGCACTGGTAGAAAGAGTGAAAGATCAAAAAATATAATCAAGTTGTTTTTAATTAAAACATTTCCTTATTATTAAGTCTTACAGAAAAGTCCCAGCAATATCATTATCATAAACTCGTGAAAAAAGGTATAAATCATGAAAACATTTTTAATATATTTTAAGCTAGGCATAATTCCTCGCGATGCATTCTAAAAGAAAATGTCTGCGAAAACATTAATTATACTATCTCAAATTGAATTGTCATGTTTGTTTAGTGCAACCATGAGATTAAACATTTAATCGGATTTTATGTTTAAATCAAAATTTTAAAATGCAAAAAAATTACATTTTAACCTTTTATGATAAAACTAATACTTTTTGTAACAAATATAAACATATTATTCTAGATCAAAGTACAATATTTATTGAAGTAATAGGATAAAAGGATTTTGAGAAATGCTTTATAATTATTTCTTGTTGTTTTATTTTTTGATATTCCTTGTAAATTAAAACAGTTTACTTACTCATTAAATATAAGCTTTGATAAATCAAGCATAAAAAGGTGTTTAAGAGCAGGGTACTTTTTAATTTTCCAATTCCCCGTAAATTATTGTGCATCAAAGTAATGCTTTTAGTTGTTAAATACTAAAATATTTTTTGTTTCATATTCAATTTGAAACTGGTGTATTTTCAATGGCTTCCCAATTAAAAAAGACATCAAAATGCTAAAATAAATATATTGGTACAAAATATATTGGTACAAAATATAGTCATCTCTTCCCATATCTTGCATAAAATATCAATCACTAAAACTATCCAATTTAAAATTCATTTTAATGGAAGGACAAAAATATTTTATTATAAAAACTGAGACTTGAGAAACAAAAAACGGTAAAAATTATTTATTTAATTATTAATATCTAAAATAGGAATTAGGAAAATTCGTTAGAAAATATTTAACTTTGTTATCGACGTCCAAGCAAATGTCATAAAATTTAAAAAATGTGACAATATACTCTGAAGTCTAAGCAAACGTTTTACATCATAATTGTAATATCTAAAATATTACATTCCATTTCATTCCATTTTCACTATTTTTATCAGAAAACCCAAACATTTTGTTTGTTAATTTGAATTTTTTTTAAAAATGTCAAGAGTAGTTTTAATGGAAAAACTCATATTTTTTAGAGGAACATACATTTCTCAAATTAAAGACTTTTTGCATTGAACAAATTTTCTGATATAAAATTTAATGTACAGCAATTGGAAAAATATAAATTCAATACATAGATTCTGTTAAAAACTTTTATCATATAGTGATAAAACATAAATAATTTCCAATTACTAAAAGTCACAAAAACAATTAAATTATTTCTATGTGTTTTAAAAATGTTTCAATGATGTAACATCAGGAGTTTTAAGGAATAGAAAACATTTCATACTAATTTTGAAGCGTTAATTATAATGTTTTAGAAACGTATCGACAGATGATGCAATCAACAAAAACAATCGGGTAAAAAAATTAAAAATTTCGCTACTTTCTCTCTCATAAAAAAGTAGGGATTGATCTCAAAATCTTCAAAAACACAAGGCTTAACAAAAAATTAGGAAATTTTAAGAGATTGCTTTTGTTATTTTATCTAATCTCTTTATCTAACATCTCTTTATCTGATCCATTTATTTAATAATCATAAGAAAGCTTTTCAGCTGATAAAAATTTCTTGATTGCATTTAATTACACCCAAATATAAAAATAATATTCTCAATTAAAACCTTTCCCAATAGAATATTGCACGTAATTTTCTGTGTTGTAATTTAATGAACAAATTCTTTATTTCATTAAGAAAAAGACTACTCTTTTTTCATTCTTTGCTATATAAATATTAATTACAACACTATTACAGACAGTGTAATTTTGCTGCAAAGACATATTAATAAAATTCCTTTAAAAAGCTTAATTGATAAATATAATTTATAAATATAAAATAAAGCTAAATTAAATATTTAAGAGCTAAGCCTCATGAATGAGTATATATTTTTTAAAACTCGTTAACTGTAGTTAAGTTACAAGATTAGTAGATAAAGATTTTTACTCGAGTTTGTCTTCTAAAAATTTATATTTGTTGCTAGAAAGACTGAACATTGATACCTAGAAAAACTGGATTGGTTAATTTGGTCCATTATTTGTGTGTAGATTAATTATTCATCCGTAATCTTCAAATATAATCATAATTAATTTAATAAAAATATATTATATACTTGATCATCAAAATTCTATAACATTTTATTCGATTTTTTTCTATAAGGCTAGAGATAACACATCAGTGATTTAATTAGTACTTAAATTGGATAAATCTATGAAAAGTCAACAAAGTCTACTCAACACTTCCGAAAGTTAATTTTTTAGATTACACTTCAACAAAAAACGAGAACATTCAAATTGTTTCTTATTTATAACATAAAATTTTGTTTCTAATAATAATGTTGCAATTATTGTAGAAAAATCATATCCATAGTAAAAAAACTAAAATGCATCAACAACCAGTTTAAAGGGTCCACTTAGTTATTACTAATTATAAAAAATGCTATTTAACGAATATATCTTAAAGCAATTCAAAAAAGGGATATTGATTCAAATTATAATATTCCTGAACTACACTGAAGGAAGAAGTATGATAAAATCTACCAATTTTTTAATAAAATTTAAAGTATTTCTGGTTCTATGGAAATACCAAGAAACTTGGTAATTTTTACCGAAGCTAAGTAATAATTTTTATAAAATGATTTTATAATATGTGATACAATTTCACAAATGAGGTAAATTTTCATAATTTTATCATGCGCATGAATTAAAAACCATTTATTTGGTTTGATATACTTTTCAGTTTCGTACTTTTTACAAAATGTGTTGGGATAAGAACTGTAATTTTGAAAACCAGATTTTCCTGTTAACTGTTATCATACAAATGGAAAAATTACCAAATAAATCTTTTAAATATCAAAATGTTTTTAGATTAATAGTTTTTCTTACCAGAACGTTTTATATATACTTTTTTTACAAAAAATATAATTACAATAAAATGCAGAAATTTTAGCATCAATTTCGAGTACAAATGCTTCGTGTACAGTGCTCAAACTAAAAAACAGACCACCTTAAACAACTTTTGATCGAATTGTCGGATCAATCTTAATGATTAGAGGGAGTGATTTCAAATATGCTAATTAATTAGTGTAGACGATATTTTAAGCTACGAAATCGAACTCAAAAGCGTACTTTCTCTGAAAAAACATTCGAATTTCTAACCCTCGAAATATATAGGGGATAGTCGTAATCTGGGAAATATGGCCATCGTAGTTTGGTCAGGGGGGAAATCCATAGTTTGGACCCCTTAATGTTAATTTTATTTTTTCGTATTTCACTATATCTCAAATTTTTTTAAGGGAATTGAAAAAATCTATCACACAATTATAAAATTCATTTATCTAAGGATTTTTCCATTAAAAATGCAACCTTTAGTGAAAATTTATAAATTTCTATTTCTCCATTTGAACATTGTCGAAAAAAAATTTTATTGTAAATTATAAAATTTTTTAAATCATGTAAGATACAAAACTTCATCGATTCTGATAATTTCTGAGAAATTGTATTTGAAAGAAGAAGTCTTATCTTTACAGTCAATTTAAAAGATTCATTTAATTGCTATTTATTGTAGAAAATGTTGCTTCAAATTAGAGATACCGATTTATAAAATAGTTTTCAAAAACTAGATTACGATAAAATATTTTGCAATCATAAAATATTTTATGATTGCCATACCATGAAATGATTGACGCATTGCGATAAAATATATTTTATGTGTATTTGAATTTAAAATTATTAAATTAATTTCTTATTAAATTAAATTAATTCTAAAATCATTATTTTAGCAAAATATTTCTAAAAAAACATAAGAACATAAGACTAATTGAAATTTATAAAGAAAAAAAATCGAATCTCGTTTTTGGTATAATAATTATATCTTTATACTTTGAAAGAAATACTTTTTATTTCTCAAAATTGGCTGCAATTCAGATTCAATCGTAATAGCGTTTTCAAACATGATTTTATTTCATTATAACTTTACATTATAAACTAAACCACTTCTTAAAAATGCTTTAAGTCATGTAATTTCTAATTTTTAGTCCTTAAACACCAAATTATAAGTGCAACACAAGTTTATTTAATAACTTTATGTCCGAAATTTGTTTGGATTTCCAAATGCCAAAACACACATGTTTTGTCATCAAACCAATTTAGACAAAAACAAAATTACTGCTCCAGATGTCAAGAAGAGTGACATATTTATTACTTTTTTGACATAACTTTGTAACAAAAGTGACGTTGACAATCCTAAGCCTTTTGTCCCTTCATAAAGTTCAAAGAAGTAAAAAGAGGATATACTTTAGAACGAATGGATAAATTTACAAAATCTTTATAGTTTAAAAATACAATAAAAAATTCACTAAATGAAACTAATCTAATTTACAATCACGTCCTCGATGAAATTTATCGGTACAGAAGGCATTACTGTAATAACTTACTTCATTTGCCTTCTGGCTATTTATCAATTTATCACTGCTTCATAAGCATATTTTCCTTTGTTTTAGATGCTAGAGAATCGGGTAAAACTAATCACAATGAAACATAATTGACAAGTTTTTTTTTTTCAATTCATAATTTTGCATACACAAAAATAGAATTAATGCATATTTTTAGTACTGTATTTGCTCCATCTATATAAATTTCACAAGTTTCCAAACAATTTCTGGGTACAAGTATCATGGTTCAGTATTTAAATGAATTTTCGAGAGTATTCTGCTTCAAAAAACTCTCTCAGAAATACGACTCTTACTTTTAAAGATCCAACAATCTGTGGCGATATTACATACTAAGATAAAATACCTAGGATTAAAAAAAAGGTTACTGTGACCTGGCGAACCTGTAAACTTCTATGCCAAGCATGAAGTATAATGAACTGAACTGAACTCAAAGCAGATGAAATGTATATATGCAAAAATTTGTTATTTTTCTTTTGGCGCTTTGTTTGCACTTTTTCTTATGTTCTACTTTGAATATAATTCGGGATGCTTTCGATTTTGGTTTTAAAATGTTATTAAAGTTAAGTTTTAATTTGACACTTCTCCTTTTTTTTCCTTTGACGATTTATCGATTTCAAATGCTGGATAAAATACACGCAACCTATCTCGCCAAGGATAAATGGAGACCAAGACGTGTCAAGTATTATGGTTCAGCATTAAAATGAATTTTTGAGAGAGTATACTGCTACTGAAAAAACTCTCAGTATACTGCTTTCTCAAACAAAAAAAACTCTCTCAACAAAACTGTCACTCTTAAAGGTTCAACAATCCTTAAACTGTATTACGTTAATTTTGAAGCTAATTCCATCACACAATCACGCAATTTGTGACAAAACGCAAACTCAAAAATATATGACGAAAATTTTACCTTAACTTAACCTAATCATAGTGCATTGTGGAAGATCGCTAACAAGAATGCAGAAACTAGAATGAAGACTAGATGCTCATGAGTGACGCAACAAGACGATCGGCCTGTATGGTGGCTTCATACCAGGAAGGTCTCGACTCGAATCCCGCGTCGGGCATGTATACAATTTACCTCTCTGTTCTGTCCGTCCTTGTGTTATTTGAGCGAAATTGATCTACCTATATGGGGCCTACGATATAGTGATTATTAGAAAAGTTAGATATGTAAGATAATTTTTCAGAAGAAAATAGAGCAATGAAATATTTGATGAAATTTGTTTCCTTGAAGAAGTGATGATATTTATTTCGTCACGCCAACTTAATTTTTTCTCGGAACATGTACCAAGAAGCGGTCTCATCAAAAACGAAGAAAGTTGTATGAAATTTGAGCATTCATTTTTCACAGGGAAAGAATTCCCTAAGAATAATTTTATTTTCGGAAGAATAATTTTATTTTCGAAGACGTAACCAGAATAATGCCAAGCGATTCATAGCTAGTTAGTTTTTAATATTAACATACAAAATCAGCCCTTACATAAAAAAAAATAATGGCTATTAAATAAATAGTAAATACTTTTAGGTTGTTGATTTTCTATGAGCTATTGCACTTACAATTTAATTAGCTTATGAGTTATTCAAGCATTTTTAAAGCATAAATACCAAGATATTTTTTATCCTGACAAAAATAAAGCTCGAGATCAAAAAAAATTATTTATGCTACAGAAAAATAAATATCACTCATATCATTACTATTTTAAATCTGAATACTTTTAAAAGAAGAAATAGTGCAACATGCGCCTCTAATGGTTAGGAATTGAGAAAATTGCTTGTTTTATATACTTTAATGTATTATTAACCTTGTTTTTCTAATGATTTGAGATTTTATTCTTGCTTGTGTGAGACAAATTCTGCAAAATATTAGTTGTAAACCTCAAAAACATTAAATAATTATAAGAACGTTGACTAAATTGCTACTCTTCCAAATCCTACCACTTCTAATGGCTAAAGAAGCACTAAGAGGGGACCAGGATCAGGGTATTCAAACGGAAGAATCAAGTCACTGTGCATAAGCGTTCAATTTTTATTTTAGTTAATCGGTATGAAAAGTTATGTAGTTTTATAACATATTATGTAACATCAGCAAAACTAAAGTTAAGGATAGATAGTAAATGTATTTACAATTATTTTGCTGTGTTTTATACAGATTTTTACGAACTGAAAACTGGTTGAATCCCGGAAAAAAAGATTTACTTTGAAATTCTAAGTAGTTTTCTAAATTATACCTCCTATAACGTTAGCATGTATTAGTACTGTTTAGGGGAACCGTAACGATTTCAACTACAGCCAAACAGTTTGCTTATTTTACTACACCCAAGCTGTTTAAGAAGTGCTTAGAACTTATAATAGATTAACTATGACACAGTTCTAAGTTTCTCTGATCATAAGTCAGCCTTATATTACAGCTGCAATAATTTAAAACTTCGTAAAAAGTTGGAACTAATCAAGTGCATGGCCCATAATGCCCTCAAAATATAATTGACCGATTTAAGGGGGTAGGTGCACGAAGCAAAATTCCTATCTCGATAATGTTAAAATCACCCAATTTTGATCTACCTTTTAGAAAAAAAAAGGCAATTATCCAGTTTAAAATTAGCATATCGCAGATGGTCTTTTCAGTTCAAATATAACACATCACTTCACTTTCATATATATTTTTACAGAAAACTTATATAACCTTTCTATTTCTTTTATATGATTATTTTATGCAATATATAAGATATTTAAAATACAGACTTCTTAAGTTTGAAGTCTAAATAATTTTAAAAAATTAAAACAACGCTTTATAATAAATACAAACTATTAGCAAAAAGCGAGATACCATTATCAAATTAACTTTCAATATTCATACATATTCTTGCATTACTTATACAATTATGTGATTATAAAATTATGATGAAAATATTATTTTCATAATAAAATCAAAATTTGTCAAAAAGAAAAGCCTAAAATTTTACATTTCTTAGAACACGCCTTTGACATAGCTGGGATTATCTGGGTCTGATAATTTACCCTCGCATATACATTTTTCTAACCTTCTTTTTCTAGCCACCATTGTCTTTTGTTTAACATCATACTCTCCCTTGCGGACACGAGCTTTATCAGCCATCAACATAGCTCTGGTTGTGTAATAACCTGGCGTTATACCTAACTCAGTCAAAACTTTACATTTTACAATGTTCCCTTCATTGTTACATCCACCTACTTCATTAGCACCTTTCTTTAGTGGATCAAGTTGGACAAAAGTACTCTTAGTAATCCGAGACCATAATATAAAATTGAAACTTTCATTTGAGTTTTGAGTCTTTCCGTGAAGACACTTAGCGAGCAATTCAGGTTTTGCCAAATCCTGATACACATGTTTAATCTTCAATAAAACATCTCGGGGCAAACTGCTCTTATGTTTATATTCCCCACCTGAGAGTTTCGCTTTTATATACTCACACCACGTATTCTCATCTTGCGGGCAAAGGCCATGATTAGGGGTTTTATCCGTGGAAAATTTATGGAAAAATGCTGCCCAAACAGCTTGCTTCATTGATTACAAATTATTCGTATTGTTGCGAATCGCTAATCCATAATATAATTGAAGCCTATCAATTTCTTTTTCCGTCAGTTGGCCACGTCCTCTTATAGATTCATTATCGTCCAATTTCTGACCCTTTAGTTTTTGTTTCAATGCACGCAGCCTCGTGCCCACTCTTTTTTTTTAATTGCCCAATGCACTCTATTTTTTTAACTGCCATATCTCCATATGGTTTAGCTTCGCACACTGTCCCTTGAATCACCATTAGCAAGAAATTTAACGCAACGAAGGTTCAGATCTCTTAAATATTAAAAGAGCACCGAGTGTTTCCAAGGCCCCACTATTGCCATGAAAGTTTGCTCGACAGTTGAAATCGTGCTTTAACTTATTTTTACACTTGCAAAACCTTGATAATATTTCTATATCAAGCACTTTGCCTACATCAACACTTGTAGCAACAACCACACCATTCATTGACACATGTCTTCGTCTTTGCCACGTACCATCGATTGCTACAAGAATGTCAATTGAATTGTTGGCAGTTTCAGCTTCTCTTGCTGCATCATTCGTGCTCTTCAAGGCAACAATTTGAATTGCAGACCCTTATTCACTTACAGCTTCATCTAATCTGTGTGGTGGAGCAGGCAAGTACATGATTCTACAAAACATTTGAGCAGCTGATTTTCCGTTACCAATGCTTCTCATGGCATATGTCAACCTAGTGTTTACTTCGTAAATTTTAGTCTCTTTCTTGCTGCGCATTTTGTTAGAAACTTCAGTATTTGAAAAAGATGATTGAAAGTTACACTTTACACAATATAAGGAAATTTCAGAAGCAAGCCTTTGAACTTGCCTTGAAAACTTAAGTTTTATGCTCTTGTTCTTACATGCTGAGCATAGAACAGAATCATTTAAATAATTTGACAATAAATTTAAATTGATAACTTCATTTGCGGAATCATTATTTAGAATGGGTTCTAACTTGTAAAAATTGCTGTCTAGTTTCGTTTTTGATGCCGATTGACAATCTCTGTGGATGAACAAGCCATTGAACTTTTAGAATGAATTCCACATGCTTTCCGCTTTTTGAAAACTTTCTCTCGGTTTCATGGCATGTTTGTTAGCAAATTAGTTAAGAGAACTAATGAGCATTTCAATGAGCAACAAAAATGAGCATTTCAATTTCAACATAACATTAAATAGCATGTAATTAAATTTATTTTCTTTCATAGCAAACTAAAACCCACAATAATTTGAAGTGCATTTTATATCTTTTGTATTAAAACAACGATTTAGCATTTTTTTTAATCCTCGTATACTACAATTAATTAATTAACTTTATAAATTTCGATAAAACTACAAAAACGAAATAAATATTCGTCATGCGTCAGAGCATACCATTTTTAATTATATTCTTCAAAGACAGATTCCTTAAAGAACAAATTTTCTAAGCAATGCAAGAATATTTTAATTCCTTTATAGCGTATACAAAAAGAAATGTGTAATTTAAAAAATTACGTAAGATTTTAACTATTACTTATGCAGCATTTGTCTTGAGTTCTACGCTTCAAACAACTGTTAACAGATTATATAAATACTTCCAATGCATTGTAGTTGGGAATTCTTTATCTAACATTTTAATTAATTTTAAAAGAAACAGTCTATTTAATGCTTTTTTTAATTAAAATGGGATTAATTTTCATTTTACTTTAATAGCATTAAAAAAATTAGCCACAATAAAAACAACAACAAAAATCTATGAACTAATGATAGTTTTAAATAATTAAGACTTATGAACGTGAAAATTCTATTGAGTATTCAAAACAATTTAACTATTGTTTTTACCTAATTGTTTAATGCCATTACTATTCATTCGTTTGAAACTAATATATTTTGAATACAGGAAGATAATGAAGTAAAAAAAATGAAGTAGAAAAATTTTCTTTTACCTACAATTTATTAAAACTTTTTAGTAATTTTATTTTGTTACTTGTACATTTTCCAGTATGAGCTATATTTTTTAACAATATATATATATATATACAAGNCGCATCATAGTCCGCTACAATGCTAATCTTAAAGAACTAACCAAGACACTATTCATATTATTTCATATAACTAATATATTTAATATATTTTAAGTAATATAACTAATATAACTAATATATTTAATATATATATTAGTCATTTTCGAGACCTTACTTTTAAGGTGCAGTATTAAAGAAGTAATTTCGTAGAGATATATTTAAAGGCTTCAGTTTTCATTTATAATATGCGCTGTCCTAAATTAATTAATAATTCTAAGCTAAAATTAATTAATTGTTAGATTTAAAATATCACTAAGTGTTAGAGTCTAATTAATTTTCCCTACTGGTTTCCAATGATTTCAAATCACCTGCAACATTTTTTTAATTGTAAGAATGTTTGGTTGCATTCATTAAAAAATGCATAAAAGTGAAAGTTTTTCTTCGTTTTACTTTTTCCCAAAGATATTTAAAGAAAAATAATAACAGAACTAAAATGCTTTTAAGACAATTAGAGAAAAAGAAATCCAACTACGCAATTATAATAAGGATTTTATCATTGTTGTTTCTTTCAAGTCATAAGAAATAAAATTTTGGACTTTCAAATATTGTCTTCAAACAAACTTAAAATAGTTTTCACTTCAACAAAACTGTATTAAAATTAAAGAACTAAGGATTAAAAAATGAAACACTTTATAAAAATATTTTTACATTAAATTAGTTATAATAATTAGTATGGAAAAGTATTTTATTTTAGGACATTGTTAAATACGCATTTTAAAACCTAGGAAATTTCATTCTTAAGTTTTTTTTAATTTGATACAAATTTACATATAACATTTATAAGTAGAAAACTTTTAAATTACTTCTAATAGATTAAGTTTTCACGTTTTTAATTAAAGGCTTTGCTTTTGAATAAAAAATAACTATTTAAATTATTACTAGTTTGCATAAATTAGATTTGTACTAGTTAGTGTAAATCAAAATAAAATATATAAAATTTGCTGCGGCATGAAAATTTTACAATATTATTATAAATTCTTTTTCATTCAAAGCTTTATCACTGCCTGTGTAACTATTTCAATGTGACTAACCTTACGTCACTTTTTAAATTTAAAGTGTAAAATTTGGTTTATAGTGAAATTCAGTTAGTATTGATGTAAAAATAATTCTAGATATATTTCACAATGTATATACCCAAGAAAAGCGCTTTAAAGCTTAATAAAACTATAGAAATGCACGTTGATAGAAACTTTTGTATTGTCGATAGGCAATTGTGACTAATTCGTTATTTCTTAAGCATTGTAGACATTAAGCAAACACTGTACGAGTGTATCTTTCTATCGGATTACTTCGATTTCATGAAAACATTTCGAAGGAGATTGATCGATTCTTGCTTTATATACAATAATTTCTAATCTAAAATTCTTGCTTCATATACATTAGGGTACACTAGTATTTTTTTAAAAGCACTCCTAAAGTTCTTGCATGTTTATTTGTTTTCTTTTAAACAAAAATAGTTGCTATTTTTTTTAATTTTATGACTTTTGAAAACAAAATCGTTATTGGAAAGTAGGTCACAGAAGCTAAATGACTTTTAACTCTTCTTCAATTAAAGTTTTATTATTATGTGAAATCGTTATTTGCTTAATTGAGAGTAGTAATACATTACATGGTGGTTTCTTAAAAATTAAGTAAGTTATTATTAAAAAGGATTGCCAAATTAAATTCTACTTGTCAAAAAGTAGAACAAAAAGTGTGTTAGAAGTTCTGAAAAATCTATCATTGTCTCGCACAGTTGTTTTAATTTGTTAGTGCAATATAAAAAATTCCGATCAAAATAGGGTTAAAAGTACCGCATTCTTGGTGCCAGTACTTTTAACTGCGAAATTTTATGGAGTATAGTATCTGATTTATTTTGTACCGTACTTTTCACAGTAGCATCGTAATTATTACAGTACTTCTTACTGTAAAATCACTGTAACTAAAAAATACTATTGTAAAAATTACGGTATAAAATTTCATGGAGTAAAACATCTGATATATTTTGTACCGTACTTTTTACAGAAGTACCGTAATTATTACAGTACTTTTTACTTTAAAATCACTGTATCACTGTAACTAAATAAATACTGTTGTAAAAATTACGGTATAAAATTTTATGGAGTAAAGCATCTGATATATCTTGTACCGTACTTTTTACAGTAATACCGTAATTATTACAGTACTTTTTACTATAAAATCACTGTATCACTGTAACTAAATAAATATTATTGTAAAAATTATGGTACGAAATTTTACAGAAACAATGGATTTTAAGAATGCTGTCAGGATGCTGGTACTTTGTACCAGATTTTAATCCGGAATTTTTACATTGCAAAATTAAAAAGATTATCTATTTATAGAATTTGAATGCCAGTACAAGTTATTTTCATAGCAAAATATATTTACATTGCATTTTTATTGTGAAAAAATTTAAATATAAACTAAATTTAAGAATGGATAAAACATACTTTTACAGCTTCGAAATATTCAATGCTTATAATGGCAGTCTTAGCTGTGTAAAAGTGTCCTATTAGAAACATATACAGTCATTTCCTGTAAAGTTTTGTTGATTTGTGGTAAAATTTCCATGTACTCTCCAGTGTCAAACTACCAAAGTGAATTTGGACAAATGAAGCAGTTAATTGCAAGGTGTGACAGTGTCAATGTTGTAGCACTGAAAACATTTAAATGTCTAAATTGCTGTTGTTAAACTTAATTACATTGCCAGGTGGCTCATGTTTCAGGAGAATTACAATCATTTTAATGGACAGAAACTGTACAATCAGCCCTTGAACAAAGTTGTTTGATAAATGTTGATCACTAATTGAGGTTTTACGAAGTGAAGTATAATTAATCCTAGAATAATTTCAGGAACTGTAAAACTAATGTTTCAACACACTAATGGTATTATTATGCGTCCTTTTGTCGTTTAATCGCAACTAAATTAATCGTTTCCTAACTAATTTAAAATTCTCTCTTTTTTTAATTTTGATTTTATTTCCATTGAAGTCAATTTTTTTCATCTAAGCCACACTTAGTTCGGAAGGTAATTATGCGAAGTAATGGGCTACTCAATTTGTATGCGAAATTCGGAGAATATTTATGTTACGTAATTTTTAATCCTAAAACTCTCGACTGTAGTCCAAAACAGAAAAAAATATAATAGAATTAAGGTCTTTTAAGATGCTTTTGTTGTTTTCATATAAAACAGAAATTTAATTTTGCGATCAGAAAGTAACCATCAATTAAGAAATTATACTTAAGTTATGTTAATCGGTTGTTACACGCAAAAAAAGCCTAAAATTTCAAAAATTAAGGTTGAATCATTTAGGAATGCGTGATTTGGTATTCTGCCAATTGCCATAATTAATACTGTTGAAATAATAAAGATCTTTTTACAAAGACATGAGAAATGAAGATTTAAAAAACGTCGTATTTCAATTTTTAACTAATTTACCTAAATTAAGCACTTGTCGCACAGTGTGAAAAATAAAAATAAAAAAAACGGACCACAAATCAATAACTTTTGATTTAATGATCGGGTCTTCAGGTTCTAGGACTCAGTCTTAAAAGTTCGATGGGGTGACCTCAAATGTGCTAATTAAATAGTGCCGACGATATTTTAAGTTACAAAAACGTACTTTTTCGGGACAAAAATACCTTTTTTCGAAGGATTCGAATTCCTTACCCTGATTCTGACAGATTACGAATGAAATCAGTTGAATGTTACCTGAGAAATAAAATTTTAAAAAAATGATTTCTAGGAAAATATTCGAATGATTTTGCTGAAATTTTGTATTTTGCCATTTAAAATGGTGTGAAAGGTTGTATACCTTACAATTCAAATTTTTTTTGACTATTATTAAATAAAATATTAAAAAAGTAACAAATAGTTACTAAAAATGATATTTTGCAATGGAAATATCTTTGTAGAAACGAATTTTATAATTATGTGCAAGAATTTTTCAAGTCGCTTAAGTTCTCGAGAAATTGTGATAAACGCTAAAAGAATAATTCACATTAAGGTGTCCAAAATTTGCACTGTTCTCCTGACCAAACTATTAAGGCCATATTTCCCAGATTGCAGCTACCCCCAATGTTTTGGGGGTCAGAAATCTGATTGTGTACGTTTTTATGTCTGAGTTCTTAACTTAAAATATTGCCTGTACTACTTAATTAACATATGTGACGTCACCCTTTTAAATTTTTAAGATTTGAGTCTCCTTCTATATGAAGATTAAAAATTTAACATTTTCATAAAAAGTTATCACTATCATCAAAAGTTATCATAATCATCAAAAGTTACCATTATCATAAAAAGTTATCATTATCATAAAAAGTTATCGAAGGGATTAAAAGTTATCATTAGTTCACGGTGGTTCCTTTTTCATTTTGATCATTGCCCGTAACATTCCAAAAAAAAACCATTGAAATAAATAATGATTTTTGTTTCCATCAGAGAGGAAAAGAAATATTTACAAACCCTGATTCAAGTCAGAGAATCCCTGAACATTGCAGATATCAATTAACATAAAACTTAAAAAAGAAGAAACATTTTTAACCAAATTAAGAGTCAAATAGCTTGCTCCAAAACTTTTAAAATGAATTCAAAAAATGTTACACACAATTATAAAGTTTGTATAATCAAAAATAATTCCACGCAAAAAAAAACTTTTAGTAAATATTAAATTGTTTTTTTATTATTTAATTTAATAATGTTCTAAAAATGCCTAATGTATACCATTTATTACATCATTTAAAAAAATGCAGTTTTAAATTGCAAAATACCAAATTAGAGCTAAGCTGCTTGAATAGTTTGAGAAGTAACGAATTTTAAATTTACGATGTTTTCAAAATTTGAAACTAAGTATCGCAATGATTGACATTTTTAATCAATTTATTTGCAGAGATTCCAATTGAATTGTAAAGGCTTTTGATTAATTATAAAATTTTTATGCGCAGTTTACCAGAAATTATTAATAATACATAAAAAATTATTATGATAGCTATTATTGTGTTCATAACATTAAAACATATGATTCTTTAATACAATGAAGTCACCACGTTGAAGTGGACTCCCTTAAGGTCAATCGTCTTCTTACAATGAATAAACTATACTTTATATTGTAGAATCAATAACGTGCAAACCATGACGTTTATTATTGTGTTAAATTCGTTATTGATAAATATTTTTGATTGATGTACTGTCGCGCAATAAGAAAAATGCAAGCTATAAAAATTTCAAAATTGAGATTATTATTTATTTGGTAAATTTGCATGATAAGCTACCTATTGAAAAAAAGCTTTAAAAGTTATCTAAGCGTTTCTAAAAGTTATTTAAGCGTTGATAGCCGCTTTTCTCGAAATCTGTTACGTAGCATTTTTTTTTCTTCAAATGCACGTCAGTGAAATGCTTCTTTAAGACATTCCGTGATTATTAAAGATATAATAATCTTCATCAAGTTATCATTACATCATTATTTTCTAGTTTAAAATAGCTTTCACAAACTTTCTGAGATCACGCAATTTATCTCCATCTTAAAACCTTGTTTTTCATCACCTTTTAAATAGCGACCCTAATTGCATCGAATAATGGCATATACGTGCCTTTATCAGAGTCGAGCTACTTAATTTTCCTGGAACAATAAGCGATCATTGCATTCTTAATTAAACTCAATTGTTTAGAAATTCTTATCTTGAATGTCACTCAAAAGTGCTTGTAACTAGCGATTTCAATAGTTGTTGAGTGACAGCAACTCCACCGGTGTATTTACTTTGCCCCAAAGCTCTCTCTATAATTGATAAAGGTCTGCGTCATTACAAACTCCTTCAGACTAGATTTGCATTCTTGAAAGAGGTAGATTTGCATAAGCGCCTTTACTCAAGCGCAATTTCTACAGCTAATTTAGCTTCCTTCAAATACCGAGTTTCAAAATCTTGGCCTTTAGAAGAGAAAATTAGCTTGCTAACAATCTTTTGCCATCGGCCTCAATTATTTTTTAGGCCCTCTAGGCTACTAATTAAAGAAATTGAAGAGTATTATTAGACTTTTGTCAGTGTTGTAATTAGTTTTACATTCAATTAGTAAGTGAGCTTTTAATTAAAGCAATACATATATTATTTTTTATATTAATGAGAAACTTTAAAATCATTGTTATATGATTCGAAAAATAAAACAAAAAGTCTTTCATTGAAAAGTCGGACTCGTTTTGTAATATTCTGTAATTAAAAGTATTAAATTGCATCCTTTTTAATCAATAGTTGTCTTAAATTGTGATTAAGATTATTTGTACATATTTCCTAATTATTATTAATATAATTTTTTCATTCTTAATTGTCATAATGATAGTTTGAA
Organism: Parasteatoda tepidariorum; assembly: GCF_043381705.1. Classification (NCBI taxonomy): domain Eukaryota; kingdom Metazoa; phylum Arthropoda; class Arachnida; order Araneae; family Theridiidae; genus Parasteatoda; species Parasteatoda tepidariorum. The sequence goes on from NC_092206.1 coordinate 42,910,861, forward strand.
TATGTCTCTTAATTGTCCTTAAAATAGTTAGCGCATATTTCTTAATTGTGGGTAAGATCATTTGTGCATAGTTCTTATAATGCGGTTTAAAACATTTGTACGCATTTCATAATTATGATTAAGATAATTTGTACATGTTTCTTAATTGTCATTATGATAGTTTGTACGTATTTCTCAATTGTCCTTAAGATATTTCGTATATATTTCTGAATTGTGGGTAAGATCACTTGCACATAGTTCTTAATTGTGATTAAGATCATTTGTACGCTTTTCTTAATTATAATTAAGAAAATTAGTACCTGTTATTTAATTGTTATTATGATCGTTTGCAGATACTTCTTAATTGCCATTATGATCGTTTGTACATGCTTCTTAATTGTGAGTAAGATTATTTGCAAATAGTTCTTAATTGTGATTAGGATCACAATTACATAATACATATTACATGTACATATTTCTTAACTACATGTAAATAAATTATTATACATCAGTAGAAATCTCATTCATAAACTTAAATAGGATAGAATAAAAAGAATTCGGATCAAATTACGATAAAAAGTACCGGCACTCAGAGAGCCGGTGGTTTTAACCCTCAAAATTCATTTTTACTGGAATATTAACATAAAAAAATGTGTTATAATACTTAATAAATATTATAAAGGAGTAAAAAATTTTATATAATATTTTATGGTAGAAATGGATGATGCACCCAAAGTGGCGGTAATATATACCGCCACATGATCAGGAATTTTTCCTAATGTAGGGGGAACATGGGATACCATGAAACAAAAGTAACTAATTTTTATTTTTCTAGCCACAAATTTGTTTACACAAATTATATATTTTAATTAGTTTCGTTGTGGATTTAAGAAAGAAACGTTACTATTCATTCAAACACGATTTTTCATTGCATCTGCGAATTTGGATGGCATATCTTTATAAAATATATTTTTGTAAAATAATAGAATCTTCTCTTCGTGAAATATTCATTAATTTAAAAATATTTACATTTTTTCCCCTTTAAAGTAGAGATATTTAGACGCTACTTTAGTATTCTAAACGTCATTGAGTTCTAGAATTTCCATGATTATTATTCACTATACCCTCTATTCAGAAAAGATTCGATTTAACTTTAATTAAATAAAATCAACTTTCGAAAAGAGAAATGCTCTGTGTGAACTTTAATCTCTGAGGAAGCCGGTCCTTTTAAATACTGGACAATAGCCATTCTAGAAAAGGTCGAAAGGGTATCAGTAGGATACAAAGTCAACCAACTATTTATAATTCAGCATCCCCTTTAATTGCTATCAGAAATGGCCGGAGATGACTTTCTCCACTAGGTATTTGAAAGCAGAAATATTATTGAAAATCTTAGAATAAAGATGGGATATTTTTGAATAAAACATATTGTATTTAAATATGTTTTATTTTGTATGATTGCTGTTATGCACTAATTCTACTTCAATAGGCTATTAGAGATTGATACCTGGGATTCATTCCAAGAACTTTAAAAGCAACTATAGCACATATGTTCTCTATATTACCTCAATTTAGGTCTGAAATCGACTGATAGTAATCACCCTGTCTCCGTACTACTCTACGTTACCGCCTAACCATGTGCAGATTTATTGTTACCGAGAATAATGATTTAAATAAATTTTCAAAAAGATAAGCACTCTGCATGAACTTCAATCTTTGAGGGATAATGCGAAGAGAGTTTAACAATAAATTATATCATACTCCACTAAGATAGTAAATTACTGTTTCTGTAGAAAAGCTCAAATATATGTTGGCAAAACATGATATATAAATTTTTAATCCTCTTTTGTAATAATATCAAATACTATTATTTAAACTTTACACTTGTCAAAAATAATTTTAGGCACTGAGGAACTATTTCTAACATTTTCAAAATGTTAGAGAAAAAAAAATATTTAAACACAAGTAAAAATAATTTGAGATTAAAATTATGCAAAGTAATTAATCGTGGTAGCTTTAAAAATCGGTTTTAAACTCTAAAGATACAAGTTTTCATAATCATTTCAATACCATTTTGGAACATTTACGTTAGCGTTATTTTTCACTTTAGTTTAGCTTTGTATATTACCCTTTTCTCCTTTACCCTTTATTATAGCTACTTCTTCTTAAGATTTTGAGCTTTAGTGTTTAATTATATTTTAAAAAATTTGGATGTTTAATTTTCACCTATTATGTTGAAAATTGATTAAAAGAAGATTAGAAAGGAAATTTATTTAAAAAAAGAATTTCTGTTATTTTTATCAAATATATATCTGATTTAAAGATAGAAAAAAGATCAACATATTATGCTATTAAAAATTAACTATTATATTACGATAAACATCCAACCCTTTCGACATTTCTTTCTTAATCACACTCAACATAAAAGTAAGAAACATTTTCACTTATCTTGCTGATAATAGTTCGGTACTTCTGAAAGTATTTGACAGGAGATTTGTGTGAAAACCAATTTCTTGTCAGCGTCTGTAAGCATAATGAGTGTGGAAATGATCGTGTCATATCTAACCATTAACGATCCAAGTTCTTGTTCGGTACAAACCTACATTAATGGCAGCACTGCCCTTATCACTTTATAGGTTTCTGATAAAATATTCTGAGAGGGGGATTTAGGGATAATTTTTATAGGATATATTTTCCCTGCTTGTATTCTATAGATGTATACATATTATCAGACTGTATTTAATAAACAAAAACTCTATAAGAAATTAGAATTTTAGAGCAATCATGCGTAATTTTTTAACTACATTGAAAGAACGTTATATTTTACTTTCTTAAGAAATTTATCCCTGATATTATTTCTCTTCAAGTGTAATTTTAATGAAATATAGTAATCGAATTAAAATGAATGAAAACTCTAATTTGGCAAGAGATTTGCTGGAAAACCAAATTCTTGTCTGCGTCTATAAGCATAATGAGTTTAGAAATAATAGTGTCATATCTAATCAGTAATGATCCAAATCATTGCTTTGCTCAAACTTACATTAATGGCAGCACTGCCTATGTTTCTGATAAAATATCCTGAGCTGTGGCCTTACGGATAATTTTTCAGGTATATATTTTCCCCTACTTGTATTCTAGAGTTGTTCACATATTGTTAGAACTGTATTAAAGAAACAAACACGTATGTTCGAAATGAGAATTTTAGTGCAATCATGCGAAGCTTTATAACAGTATTAAAAGAACGTAACATTCTATTTGCCAAAGAGCCCTATAAGCAATATTCCATTTTATCACATTTAATTTTGACAACATTCAGTAATCAAACGAAAACAAATGGAAAATCTAATTTGTCAGGAAATCAGCTGGAAAACTAATTTCTTGACAGCGTCTATAAACATCATGAGTGTGGAAATAATTGCGTGATATATAAAAGCAATTAACAATCCGAGTTCTTGTTCGGAAAACTTACATTAATACCAGCACTGCTCGATTCACTTTATGGGTTTCTGATAAAATATTCTGAGCAGGAGCTATAAGGATAATTTTTCTAGTTGATATATTCTTTTGCTTTATTTACTACAGATGTTTACATATTTTAAGGCAGTATTAAAGAAACGAAAGCTGTACATTGAATGATAGTTTTACAGCAATAACGTAACTTTACAAATAACGTTACATACCACTTTCTGCAGAGTCTTATTATTTTATTTTATAACAGTCATTGAACAGCTGACCCAATTTTAGGCTTACGACGACTACTAATGTTCTACTCCGTAGCCTTGTAATTTTGAACCCAATCCAAAAGACTAGAAAAATCCTGATTCAAGTATTGGAAGAAATTTGATGTCAAAAAGGACTTTTTCATGGAATTAACCCGCATTTGCATTAAATGGAGAAGAAAATCATGAAGACCTCCCATGGTCAGCCTGATGGCAAGAGGAGCATTCCTGTCGTAATAAATGATCCAGTAGTTTACTTGCCTCCTGGGTTGGTTTCAAAGTTCAACAAAATCTCTGGAACTGAATATTGTTAGGATATACGTAATTATCAATCAGCTATTCAGTGAAACGGAGAAAATAGTTTAAAAATGAATTTATCATTTTCATGATTTTATAACTTTTATTTATGAATTGAACTGTTTTCTTTTTCTAAAATCTTTGCACATAATAAATTGCCCGTGCATACGTTTTGTACCTCTACACTTCTAAAAAAATTCATTGTTTCTAATTTTTTTAAATTGTGTTCTATCCAAAATGGACTCTGTTCAAATATTTTGCATAATTTAAATAAAAACAAAGTTTTATAAAGAGTATCATTTATAACTGCCTATCATAAAAAGGAAAGAAACATATATGTATTTTCTAAAGAGACGACACAAGTTTGAAGTAAAAAAGATACAAAACAAGAGCAGTTTGAAAAGAACCATCAAATTTTTAAACAAAACCTTATTTGTTTTTCTTTGGAACTTCCTTTTTTGCATTTTTTTTTTGTGAAAAAAGAAATGATTCGTACGCATTGAAGTATAAAAAAAAATGAAGTGAACGTAGATTTTTAATAAAAGAATGAAACTACAATAAAATGGATACTTTCTTTGTTGTAAATCCCCATTCAACCCAGAAGATTATACGTGATGAAAACAACATTTTTATAAGTTTCATACCACGGATATCTATTTTTAAGACACGTAGTTTGTAGTCATTGAGGAGAAATAATCTTTTTTTTTCTTCTTCAAACAAAAAAAAACTTTTAGATTTAATGAAAGAGAAACTCATTCATCATTTTTTGAAAACTTTCAATGAAAATATAAAAGAAGAAAAAAACAATTTATTTATGAAATGTTTCCTAAAAGGGTAAAAAATTTAAGACATACTTTCTGTCTTCTATACTTCTTCTAAAAAATGGGTTACATGATATGTATTCCTTACTCATTTTATCATCTGATTTTTATTGGTTTCCTTTGATATATATTTTTTTTCTCCTAGAATGAGAATAATTATTCAACGCTGGTTGGTTTCTTGAGAGGGGTGGTTCAAACTAATAAGTCTTCATCGGATTTTGGGTTGCTTAGTTTTTTTACGTGAACAGTCAGAACATAAATTTAAATTAAGTCATGAGTATAATTGAGTATAATAATAAGTATAACAAATAAGGATATTTTTGTCAATTAGGTATTAAATTTGCAGTTCAATAACGAATATCCGAGAGTCTCAAAGAACATATAAACTACACTGTTATAAACTTGAGATCAAATTACAGCAAAAATTACTGAGACCTTCACTGCATCAATCTTAAAATCCATTTTACAATTAAATATATTTTTACCGTATAATCTATTTTAACCATAAACTAATACCGTAATTTTTATAGGGATGTTAATTAATTACAATGATTCAATGATTTTTTAGTAATTTTTATTGTATATATTTCATATTTTTGCTGTACAATTTTATCGTATATTGATCCTGTATTTTCTTATTATAGTTGTTTAAAGTAAAAGCATTTCAAATATTATTATCAAATTCAGATGTCTTATCAATTAAAATATTTCAAACAAAATATAGAATTTTAAAGCTAGCACATTGATTATATATTAGAACTTTCAACCATCAGGTTTCCAAAGAAATATATTTTTTTAGTTAAAGCTTTTGTGAGACTATATTGTTTATGTAAAAATATACTTTAAAAGAAAATGAAGGAATATTTCATTTTAAGAACTTAAAATAGATAGATAATCATTATTTGGAAAGATTGCAAATATTTTAAAAATAAATACAAGAATTCTTAAATTTCTAGCTGTGCTCACCTCTCAAGATGCTTCAAAACAGACATTTTATTTTATTAGATAGACTTCATTAAAGTTAAGTTAATATTATAATTTGATACTCCAATTTCATTGTTAAACAGTACGAACAAGTTTATTATAATGTAGTAATCATTAAATCATAACGGTGATTACTTAAACCAAAATATAGTGCAAATTCGCATCAGCTATTACTTGGTGTTAATCTTAAACTTGTTTCTCTCAAAGTTGAACCACAATCCCTTATTATTATTATTTGGAGTTTAAATTTAGCACAATATTAAGTATTTGAACGATAATATGATTTAATACGGTCCAAAAATCATAAGAATATAACGCTATAACATTAATAATAACTGCGTTTTAGAATTTATTGAAAATTGTAGTAATTTTTTAATTCCTAATAAAATATTTCTCATACTTAATAAATCTACGTTTTTGGCTCTCTCTTGATTAAATTTTATATAAAATGCTATTTTTTGCTGTACACTTTTTTTCAGTTTTGGAGGAAAGTTGACTATATATATTTCACTCAATTTTTGTTGTGTTCTTGTTTTCCAGTGGCGCGATCTATGGTCAAGAATTAGACTCCTGCCGCACCCATACGTCAAGCCCGCTTATAGGATAGATAACATTCATACATCCATTCATTCGTCCGCAAATCATAATTTTGACCAGAACCAAAGAATTATTAATCTCCAATTCAGTACTCCCAGATGTATTGGTTTGTTATGGGGACAAGGAGGACTTTGTGACTGGACAGATTTAACGTGCAGTAGTCACTATTTACTACACGGTGAGTCTTTGATTGGCTGCATTCGAACTTCCGTTCTCACAAACTCACTCAGTAAGAACAATCAATGGTTTCTTTTTGCTTTTGAAATTGTGCTAAACAAATATCTGGAAATAATAAGTATCTGGACTTATGGTTCAAAAAGAACAGTTAAGACGGATTTTTATTTTCAGTTGTTTATTGCTCAGAAATATATAAATTAGTAAACCTGAACAAAACTTCAACTAAATTGTTTATGCAAATACCTTAAATAGCGAATTTATTTATATGAATATTATTTCAATACCAATCTTTGCTTCAATGTTTTTTTCTCGTTTTAGACGTCTTCCTTTTTTATGTGATATTTATTTATTCATACAAAGGAAAACATTCTGGCAAAATTATTGTATTGTCTGGTAAAAAAAATTATAATTCTGGTCAACAAAACCAAAATATGCGTTATTTAAACCATTCATTTGGTAATTTTTCCGTTAATATGGTAATTGTTCACCTTAAATCCTGGTTGTTAAAATTCTAGTTTTTATTACCAAGCATTTGGTAAAAAATACAAATTCGTAAAGTAAATTTAGCCGAAAAAATGGTTTTCATGCATGCTTTAAATGTATAATGGTACAATTACCAAATTATACAACATTTACCAAATATTATCACAGGTTATAAAACTATATTTTATTGTTAATTTTGCAAAAATTATTACCAAAGCACCTCGGTAAAAAATAATCAAGCTTCTTTTTGGTGTTCTCATCGAGCCAAAAAAGCGTTAAGTCTTAACGTATTCTGGTAGTATAGTTCATACCTTTCTTTCACGGTGTATTATTTTTCCAAAGCACTTCGGTAAAACTATCGAGCATTTCGGTGTTCATATAGAGCCAAAAACACATGACGTTTTAGCATATTCTGGTAATTTTGTTCAAACTATTTTTTTCTCTGTGTATTATTTTTTCAGAGCAATTCGGTAAAAAATATCGAGCTTTATGGTGTTCTCATAGAGCCAGAAAAGCGTTACGTTTCAACATATTCTGGTAATTTTGTTCATAACTTATTTTTATCTTTAGCTATTATTTTGGGCTATTCTTTAAGAACTGTACTTGCTTATTTTAGTTCTTCACAGTAATAAATATGCATTGATAAAGTCTAATAAATGGCCATTTTCCATCCACTCAATACGTGTCTATCAGAATATGTTATCAAGATAACCCATTTACAATCATTTGCTGAAATGATAATTTTCCACAAGAACTGTCAATGCAATAATGAAGTCCTAAGTTCAATGCTATAATTTCAAATATAGCGAACTCCAAGTAATAACGTTCAATATGCAGAAACGTTTAATATAACATTAATGTGTATAGTAACAGTAAGTATGGCATATATGGCATATTACCATTTAGCAAAAACAATTTCGTAAATATCTGGAAGTATTTTAATTCAAAGTCACAATTTTACTTTAAAAAAAACTATCTGGTAACAATTTATAAACGTATGTTTATTTTATTCTTTTATATAAATACATTAAACTTTAAAAATTTGACTATAATTTTGCTTAACGAAATAATCTTAACAAACTGAAGCAGTAAGGTATAACTTTTTAAAAACTCCATTCTCTTCACACACAAATATACAAATTGTAAATAATAGTCGACAAATATCAAGCTCTCAAAAACAGACGCCCATCTTCAAGATTTATTAAACGTGAATAAGAAGAAGCAAAAGTGATTTGAAACATAGAACATGAAGTTGCCAATGAAAAATCTAAAAGTAAAGGTGAGAAACAAAACTAGAAAAACCAGTGTAACCGAGTGCAAAAAAAGATGAAAATTTTAATTAAGTAATATAAATATATTTATTTCTTGCTGAATGAGGTTCTCAGGAAACGTAATACATCATTTACATACCCTAAACAAAAACTTGAAAAAAAAACCTGTTGATTGTGTCAATAATGGTTTAAAAATGTGAAATAAATTTTTACATTATTTTTCTATTAAATTTTTCATGATTTTGGACAAAGCTTGAAAAGCAAAAAAAAAATTGAAAATTTTGTAGATTTGGTACTTTATTATTTTTCAACTATGTTTACTTCCACTACTTTTTTTTTACAAACCGATCTTACCTTTTAATAAACAGATAGATGAGTAAAATACCAGAATTATTTTCCTTACTTGAAATAATTAGAACAACTTTATTTTGCTTCTCTAGGTGCTTAACTATCCTAAATGAGTAAATTAAAAAAATTTTAAGCTCTATATGAATAAAAACTGCTTTTAACTCCTTTAGTCATTAAATTGGTAGAAGACTTTTAAACTTTCAACACCTCTACAGCTAATGTTTCAAGGAGACTTAACAAAATTTTACAACTAATGCAAGTGTTTAAATCGTTCTCTCAAGTGAAGTAATTAAAGAAAAGAGTATTTTTACATTACGTCATTAAAAATTCAAGACAGCTGTAAAGCAATGTTTTTTCACTTAATAGTTCAAAAAGAAGATAAAAACAAAGGAAAATTACAGACATATAAAGAAGAAGAAAAAAGGGGGGGAAGAAAAATAATAATAAAAAATTTTGTATTGTGTTACAAGCAATTCTGTTAAAATTTCTGAACTGCATGGTAATGACTTTTCTGGTATGATTATCGATGCGTATGGTAATGATTTTTCTGGTAACATTTCAGAACTGTATGGTAATGATCTTTCACTAAAAAAGAAGATCTTAATTTTGATTAATAAAATCAAAATATACGGTACTTAAGCAATTCATTTGGTAATTTTTCTGTTCATATGGTAATCGTTTACCGGAAATTATGGCTTAAAAATTTTAGTTCTTATTACTAAACATTCAGTAAAATACAATTAATTCATAAATAACAATTAAAAAATTTCAAAAATGATTTTTTTTAATTGAGGAAAAAATTCAACTCTCCCGCTTAGTTAACAATTTTATTTTAATTCTGTAGGCGAAAAATTCGCACAGTGATTCGCACAGTATTCCCAACTTATCGTGTGGCTATGGTTTGTGTGTGTTGTCCATCACGAGAGCTATCCCAGCTGTAGCTTACCTACTGTCAGGGTCACCCAATCCGGACAGGTCAGAGGGAAGGACACCAGATAAAGAGGAACACTCTAGCCCTCCTGGTTGGAAGTAGGGCGCAGAGCTAATGACTACAAACTGTGAAAACCTACTGTTACGAAACCTTTAGAAATGCAGCAAAACCGGACTGATAATTTCGTGACGACTCGGAAACGAATAAGGTGTAAGAAAAATGGATCATGGATTGTGGAATGTTTTCAATTTATATCGCTTTGGAGCAATGAAACAGTTACAGGTGCAGATGGATAAACATAAACTAGGATTATTCGCTGATACGGAGGATGGGTGGAAAGAGAGTGACATATCTGATATGGAAAGATGTATTTTCATGAACAGCGCAAGCACAAAACGAAACACCCACTGAAGTAATTAGAAAGTTGTTGGAATCATTGCTCGAAAGTGCTTTGGTGAGAATATTATTGATATAGGCCTGTTAATTAAAGAATTAGCATCAGAAGATTAAGAACGAAATTCTTTAATATGGCGCTGATGTATTAACATGCATCAACAGAAGAATATGAGGAGGAGGATAAGGACAAATTCTATGATACTCTGCAAACAGAATATGAAGGGATACAAAGGCAAAATGTGAAAAAAGTTTTGGAAGATTTTAGTTTAAAATATGCAAAGGAAAACATTTTCAAATCTACAATTTGAAGTTTTAGCTTATATGGTTTTAGCTTTGTGTAACGAAAATGATCCTAGAACTGTGGATTTCGCAAGTGATAAGTGGTTCCACTTGTTCCAAACACAAAGAGATGCATAAACATATATGAATATCATCAGAGGATCAGAAAAAACCAGCTTTACATGTCGTGATTGAGAAAAAGGCATGCATCGGATATCTTAAATGTTAGGAGTCTTCGAGGTGCAGATGCCAATGCAGAACATTATCTTGTTGTTGAGAAGTATAGACAAAAATTTACCAGATTTACAATGAAAAAGATTAAAAAACTCGATTAAATAAAATCAAAACCTTTGGACGAATTCGAGAAAAAAAACTTACTAAGGCAATTGATAAAAAATATTGTGGAACCAATCAAGAAGATCTACTAGAATTAAAATGGGAAAAATGACATCATTCTAAAAACAGCAAAAGATGTCCTGGGGGATGAGAAAAAAACACCACAAAATGAGAGATTTGATGATGAGTGTAGGGAACTCATAAGGGGGAGAAATCTAACGAGGGATAAAATGCTTTCCAATGAAACCAGGCAGAATGAAAAGCTCTATAAAGAAAAGAGAAAGATCGTTTCAAGCATATTTCGTCGTAAAAAGAGAGCAATTGAGCGAAATAGAATACGGGAAGTGGAAGACCTATCTGACATAGGGGATACAAGTGGAATCCATTCTAAAATTAAAAACATCATAAGGGGATACCAAAGCGAAGTAAATTTCTGTAAAACAGGAGCAAAGAAATTCCTGGTGAGGAACAGAAAATAATTGAAAGGGCAAAGTACCTTGAAGAAGTATTAAACAAAAAAGACATATAGACAAATAATATACATATAGGCATAAATGAACATAACAATGAGAATGATAAAAATTTAAAACCTCCAACTTTTGAAGAAATAAAACAAGTTAAGAAAACTGAAAAATGAAAAGTCACCAGATGAAGACTTCATTACAGCAGAATTGTTGAAATATGGAGGGAGAAACTTAGTAAGGCTGCTATATTACCTTTTGAAGAGTGTGTGGAATAAGGAATAAATGCCAAATGAATGGCAAAGTACAATTACTGACTCTATAAATAAAAAAGGAGACATTTTGATTTATGAAAACTACCGAGAAATACCGCTTTTAAACTCTTCCTACAAAGTTCTTCAAAAAACATTGAGAAAAGATCGCAACCCTTTACGAAAAAACAAAATAATAATAATAATATGCGACTATTAGTGCGGTTTTAGTACTACGAGATCAACTTCTGACAAAAAAAATTTAGTTTTAGAAATGTGTTGAAAAGGTTTTCTGAACAAAGCATTAAAATTTACAGCTTTTTATAGACTTCAGGCAAACGTATAATTTTATAAATAAAGAGAAACTTTATCACAACTTGAATAATTTTGAAATATCGGGTAAGCTAATAAGACTTGTTAAAATGACTTTGCTAACCTCAGAAGCTGAAGTATAGGGTAAAATCTCAAGAAACTTTGAAATCAATACAGAATTAAAACTGTCTTCAATACTCTTTAACTTTTGTTTAGAACACATTATTAGGAAGATTTATTTTAGTAGAGAGAGGACAATTACAAACCAATCATTACAAATTTTTGCATTAGCAGATGATGTGGATTTAATGTCTAGAACAGAGAAATGTCGAATAAAAACATATAAAGGATTAGAAAAGGAGGAAAAACTCTGGGACTTTTCTTAACTGGAAAAAAACTAAATACGCTGTTATGGAGAGAGAAAATGGATCAACCGCGAGTGCAGTGAATACTGAACTTATTTTTGGAAGGGTGACAGGATTTAAATATCTTGGCTCAATTATCACTGAAAAAATATGAATTAAACCCAGAGACAAAGGCTAGACTGGCAGTTGGAAACAGATGTTACTTTTCAATGCTTAAGTTGTTTAAATCACCTCTGCTTTCAAGAAAATTGAAACTACAATTATATAATTAGATCCATTGCCACATACGCAATAGATACTTGGATTACCACTCAGGAAGAAGAAAAAATACTTATTTCTTTTGATAGAAAGATCCTCAGGAAAGTATATGGACCAATCACAGGTGGAGATTTTTGGAGAATTCGAAAAAATTTAGAGTTAAGCAAATTATGTGAAGAAGATATATTAAATATATAGTAAAAGATATAGTAAATTTGATAAGATAACGTAAAAAATATATAGTAAATTTAATAAAAACAAGGAATAATACTATGTATCGGACATCCGAAGTGAATGAGTGAGGAAAGAGCAACAAAGAAAGTCTATTAAGGAAAATTTTAGGCCGCTCTATAAAAAGATGGTTTGATAAGGTAGAATAAGAGATCTGAAAAAATTGAAAATCAGAAATTGGAGTATAAAAACCGAGAACCGAAAAAGTGAAGTTGTGTGGTAATGGAGGCCATTGACTGTAAAACCAAGGAGTAAGTAAGTAAAATGAAAAATTTGAATCAATTGTTATTTTTTTAAAAAAATTATAGCATAACAATATTTTCTAGATTTTATATTTCTTTTAAAAATTCTCACTATTTTATGTAATCCATCAAGGATGTCATACTTGAAAAAAATGCGTGTAGATATATAGAAAATCAAGGCTTTTGGACACATGATTTAAAACAGTCAACTATGTAATAGCTTCAAAAAATAAGTTTCATTTTCAATTTTTCCGGTTATAGTTCGAGAAAGATATCTAAATAGAAACTGATACCCGCCCTTTTAGCATATTTGGTATTAAATTTACTTTAAAGTTATATTATTCAATTATAATATCATTGTATAATTATTCTATAAAAGAACATAAATAAATTTTTGAATGCTAAATTACTTTTACTGGTAGTATATTATGTTTATATACATTCGTTATGTCACTAATTTTAGTTCTTATATAATGATATCAATTAGAAAAGCAGCGCTTAACTAAAAGAGATTAATGTTCATTAATTGATCCCAAAATCGTCAGTGAAATCCTTTGATAAATTCATTCCGTTTTGAGTAAAGAAAATCAATGAGTTCGTCAGGATGTATTAAAAAATATCGCGGAAAATGATTTTCCGTTCATCGATTTTTCCGACACACTTTTGTATTTTAACGAATCCGATAAAGCAGAAGTAATGCTCCAATTCATAAAATAAGTTTTAAATTTCAGATCTTTTATTGATTGCTTGGATTAGAACAATGACATCCAAAGATTTAGTTTTATTTATATTAGAAAAGTTCGGAATTTCGGAATTCCTATTGCATACTCGTAATTTTTATAACTTATTTTTTTCGAAGTAGTTAGGCTAAACTTTATTATTTAATGTTTGGTTCAATTTATATATTAAAAAAAGTCATGATGATCCATTTTACAACTCAAATTTTGATCTAAAACTAATTTTTCTTTATATTCTGTTTTGTTTTTCTTTAATTTGTGAAGGCAGAGAAAAAAATAAAGCATGAAAGTATATATTTAGAATTATTTTAAGATATATTTCATGATTTAAACTAGTCTTTATGGTTTCTAAAATCGTTTACAACAAGTATGGTCAAAAAACCATGACTATACTGTTTGTTAACTATTTACAACTAGCATGGTTTCAAAACCTTAAAATAGACATTTAATTTGACTTGGTGCTGCCATCTATGCATAAAAATGAGAGTGTCATATTCCAATATTACAAAATCTATAACTTGGGATTGCAGGACCCTGGAAACTATTCGTGTGTTGAAGTGAATGAAGGAAATATTTCGGCATCAAAACCCTGTTCTGTCGGCCATGAGATAGACAGATTAGTCCTACCCAGCTTTGTACCCAGATTGGCATGTACCCAGCTGGAAAGAACTAAGTGGACTTTTCAGGTCTGCCAAGTTTGTGCGATATAAGTTAGTAAAAAGTTTTTCTCACAGTTAACAGTTAGAATACCATCTTATCTTCAATTACTTGTCTCTCTTGTTTAAATACGGTAAAATAAAAATTAAATAAATTGTTATTTAACCATTTTTTTTCAAGATTTCTAACAATGTTGCCAAAACTTAAAATCTAAAATTAACAAAATTTAGGAAAATTTAAAGTCTCGAAACAAAGCCGCAAAAAGTTAAATAAAAGAAAAAATATACAAGGTTTAAGATAAAATTTGATAAACAAAGTATGGACCTAAAGAAACAAACATTAGCTTTAAAGTAAGTAGAAAGCAAAAAAAAAATGATTATTGATCAAGGAAAAAGAGAAATTTAAATTAAAAAACCAATTTAATTAGAGTTGTAACTGGAAACCCAACATTGATAAAGAAAAACATAATTTAATAAAAACATTTTTTATAAAATTAAAATATTTATGGAAGAAAGGAGTTATTTAGATAAGTTTTATTCATTTTTTTTTTCAATTTACCCCTTTTTTCAGACGTTTTACGTTTCCAAAACATTAATCTTCATTTTTTAAATTCATATTTTTATTTATAAATGTTGACCAGACTCTGTTTAGTATAAAATTTCCAAATAAACATAAAATAAATTGATTTATAACTGTCTTTGTCTTTTAATAACAAATCATGTATTCCATTCAAATATCAATTATATATATTAATCATAGTCACTATAAAATAATCAGATTAAGTGTAAAAACTTTAAACAATCACAAAATGTACCGGCACTCATGGTGCTGCCACTTAATACTGTAAAAACCATTTTTACTGGAAAATATTGCGAAACAAAAAAAATCAGGTATGCCGTGATCTTTACGGTAATAATTAGAATATATCCCTGAATCATTTTCCTAAATAAATATTACTATAAAATTTAAGGTAGAATGGATTTAACAGATGATACACCCGAAGTGCTGGTACTTTATACCAT
The DNA here is from genome assembly GCF_043381705.1 of Parasteatoda tepidariorum. NCBI lineage: Eukaryota > Metazoa > Arthropoda > Arachnida > Araneae > Theridiidae > Parasteatoda > Parasteatoda tepidariorum. The sequence continues at coordinate 42,926,015 of NC_092206.1, forward strand.
AATTTGTGGCCATGATCTGAATATTATACCATAATCTAAAGTTTCTACAGCGTGTGGCAATCGTATTCGTCACACAATTACGTATATTAAGTATTCATACTTTACCTTGTAAAATTATCATATCAAAAACGTTCTTATAGCATGCGATATTAATAAAATTAAGTGGTAAACTTAAATAATAACTGTTGTAAGTACCGAATAATCAGATAGTGATTAAAAATCATGTTACATGAATTCACTTACACTAATGATTATGCTATGGCAACTATTGATTAAATGCTCAAATAAATTAGTTATTCGTACTGAAAATATAAATATAAAGAACGTAAACAGTCTTAAATTCTTATATCAATTATGCTAAAACAACAGTTTTAGCATCTGTACAACGTGAATATTTAAGGCATTTTTTAACTTTTTATAAGAAAGAAAGTTTTTTAAGCAACTTATACTAGCATCTTTACCTGTCTAACATGCATAAATAATAAGAAATTCCAAATTATTCGAAAAGGAGCCTTCATTTTCTTATTGTGGATTGAATTAAAGAAAAAGTTAAATTGAAGATCAAAAAGTATTATTAATTTTTTTTCAACAAAAAATACAGATGCGCATTTAATAATTTGTTTTCCAATTATAGCTTAAATAAAAAGTTGCTACACATCTTTTGAACTAAATGAATGAAAGAATGGAGTAATTTTTCTCCTGCTTAATATTTTCGATAAAAAGCAGCAAAATCAAGTTTTAATTTTAAACTTGTTGTTTTTAATTTAATATTTTATTCTTGAATTAGGAATTAACTTTATTTTATGAATATCGCTTTCATTATGAGCTTCATTCTTAAATAACATCTCATATAACATCTAGCAATTAAAGCTTTTAAAAAAAATCAATTATTACGGAAAAACTAAACAACTTTGTAATTTCAGGTATAAACAAGAATGCAAGTAAATATCCAAATTGTAGTTAAAAAATATTTCAAGAGTAAAAAATTATATTGAATATGGTATTTTGATAAATTTGTAAAATGATCCACAAAAGCTCCTTTCTACCCTAAGCAGTTAGAAATTTCTCGGAAAAAATGGTAAATAACAATTTATTTAATCGGTATATTACCATATTGAAACAAAACTGTCAAAAAACTATAAATAAGATGGAATTCAAACTGTTAACTGTGATTAAAACTGCTTATTAAATGCTGTAACCTGATACGCTTAAACAACCAGAACTTTGTCGCACAAACTAGGACCACCTAATAAAGCCACTTATCTGCTCGCGTTGACACTACAATATTTCCTCCATTCTCCTTCTACACAAAAAAGAGTTTCCAGCGCCATGCACTCCTCAATTTACGACCCTGGACTATCAGAATACGATACTCCCATTCACGCAGAGGTAGCAGCATCATAAACTTCTAAACACAAAAAAGTCTAGTACGTCCCATATCTTGCTATAAAGAAAACAACCAGAAAATTAAACTAAACGCATACCACGGTCTTTTTAATAAAGAACAATACAACTATGACCTAACTCCAATGTCCATTACCCAAAGAAACGCACAGCTCTAATATCCAGTTAAATTTCTTTTTCGTGGTTTTGAAATCTAGCTAGCTGTAAATGGTAAAAAAACCGTACAGTTTTGTATTCTTGTTTTTTTTTATCCATGTTAGTTGTAAAAGGTTTCAAAACCATATAGACAAAAAATTTTCTTTGCCGTAAACTTTACGGTTAAGTGGATGGATAGACTACTGCCAGTTATTTTACTGATATTTCAGAATGAAATTTCTAACAGTGTTTTTTTTTTCAAATGCATCGTTTACTTTTTTTAGGCACTTCAATAAATTTATCTTTGTATTTGTTGGTGCATAAATCATTATACTTAGAGATGTCATTATAATTTGTACAGTCCTCTCACCTGCAAAACACGGTATATTTATTTTAATCTAAAAACGTAATAGAAGTATTTGATTTATGAGAGTGCAAGCAAGTTTTAAATTAAACTCCAACAAGATTGATTTGGGTATCAACAACTGGATAAAACTCCATTATATAAGGTGCTTCAGAAAACGTTATCTCGAGTTTTTTTCACTTTTTCTCTCCCATAAATGAAACGTATTAGGCAAAAAAATACTTATCTAACCCCATTAATATCTTAAGGTATACTGCCCCATGAAAACTTTTCCCATTTTGCAAAATTGAGAAAATAAATTGCTGAATAGATTTATATAGAAAATATCGATTGAAAAGGCGTGTTTCAATTATTTTCTGATGTTAAATCGCATAGAAATAGTTTTAAAGTGTATATCAAATAGATTTTGGTAAGGAAAATAAACATTAGTATTAAAATAAACTCGCATGAATGCTATATGATACCAGAAAGAAAATATATGTTTTATGAATATTTTGCTGAACTTCAAATGGGAAAATATATGATTTAAGAAAATGATCGCTATTTGTAAGTTTTGTAGACCAAATGAGTGCGTTTAAATTTAATTTCTCGGAAGACGGAAACAATTTATACGCTTTAATTAATAGGTTAATACATTCATAAAATACATAGTGTTATCAAAAATGAATAAAATAGTAAAAATAAAAACATAAAAAACATGCTTCTTGCACATTAACTGGAAGGATAAGCTATCTTTAGAACTGTAGTATGAGAATTTCGAAAATTGAAAATAAAGATAGTTGTCTGATGGGACATGGATGATGCAAAGCTCTTTGGTAAGGATTTTTGTTTTTAATATTGTATGGGATATAATAATTATGTATGTGATATATTAGTTTATGATACGTGCTAAATATTAAATTATATGTGACAAAATTTGCATACATGTGTGATAAAATTATATGTTTCTTAATATGCGACAAAATTTGGTAATTTTGTCATGATGCCTTAGAGCATGGCATAAAAACCAATTTTTCGGTAAAATTTACCTTTCAGTTTTACACTTTTTTTACTAAATGTGTGGTAATTTTGAAAACCGGAATTTCCTGTAAACCGTTACCATACAAAAGGAAAAATTATTAAATGAATTGTTTAAATGCCGTATAATTTGGCTTTATTAACCCCTTGCATTTGACGCCAGGACCGGCAACGCAAATTCATCAATTTTGGAATGCCCGATTTAAATTCTGGCAATGCATGTAATTTGCCAATTTTCCAATAGATAGCGATACTTGTTTTTAGATTTTTCCTGAAAAAAGCTCGGCAGTTTGGCGACATTTATCGGATTTTTGTAATTTTGCATTTCTTTACGAATGTCCTACAAACCACATAATGTCAGAATAAGACGGTTATCAAGAATACGCGTTAGACTCTTCATGCTTAGATACCAATATTTCAAATGAGGCTTGCGCACCGTTCAACTTTTTTGTGTATATCATACTATAAAGAATTTTTGAAATTCAAAGGAATCTGAGGGCTCGGGTTGACACGGAGCTGGACTTACTTTCGGGAGAATGAAAGTTCGAATCTAGCCTTCAGAAGACTCCCTGTGCAGTAAATGGTGAGTAGTACACGTTAAACTTGGTCACAAATGTCACGGGTCACAAAGTCCTCCATGTTTCCATAACAAATTTTACCTCTCAGGATACTAAATTGGAGATAGTTCGTTTTCTAGTTCAGGTCAAGATTACGATCTGTGGATGAATGAAAGGAAGCGTGAATGGGTCCGGCGTATACAACGGAAGAGGCAGAATTTGAATTCCTGGCTATAGATGGTGCCACTGGAAAATAAGAACAATCGCACCCACTTAGCCTTAATGGCCGATGACAACAACAACAACAAAGGAATTTGAAAGACATGGAATTCAAGACAGTTGATGCAAATAATAATACTGTTGTATTAGTCTATTATATTTATTTTGAAAATTATGTCTCTTGGTTTATTTTGCTATAATTTGAGCAAAAAATTACTGCAATCAATTAAGATTTTATATGCATGTGAAAATATTGAATTTAATAGTTATTTCGCTTAAAAGTTTTTTTTATTTTTTTTAATAATCGATTCTTCACATTTTGACGATAATAACAAACAAAATTAAAGAAAAACATTTTTTCATTTTTGGAGCATTTTTTTCTTAATACATTCCACAGGCAAGAGGTTATGCAAAATTATGTTATTGTTTTTTATTTTGTTAATAAAAATAATATTATTATACAGTAAGGTATTTTCCCCAGAATTTTTTTCTCTTTATACTATTTTGCCAAAGAACATATAAAAAAGTTGCTTTTAAATTTTTGAGAAGTCTCTTTATTAAAATAATGTCAAAAGCTTTAAAAATTAATATTTTTTTCGTAAAATTTAAAGAATTCTGCAACACTATTAAGACGCAATCAGTAAGTATATTTTAAATAAAAATATACAATCTTAAATTCTTTTTCATCATTTTTTTCCCAATAATCATTTTACAACATTAAGAAATTCCTTTTATATTATTCTATAAATGTAATAAAACCAATTTTAAAACATATTTCTCAACTTTTCGCAAAAAAAAATTATGTTTTAAACTGAAAAAATATTTATTTTACATTTACATATGTCAGTCTGTTAGGAATTGAGATGTATCGTTTAAATTGAAAAAACGCAAGAAAATTAAAGTGAAAAAAAATTCTTAAATTCAGCATTTCTTAGTTATAAATATGAGACAAAATAAAACCATATCTTGTACCCATCTCTTGTTCTAATTTAGATGAAATAATAGTTTGAAAGATAATAAATTAAATTGTTTTTTAATAGAAAAAAAATTCTGCTTTTTTGAGTCCCGGACCCTCCTTAAAGCTTCATTCTTGTAAATAGTAAGCTAAAAGACGTGCATATTCGATAATTAAAATAAAACTAAGTGCTCGAATATAAGGAAAATCACAACAGCTGCTTAAACCATTTTACCCTATAAATTATATTTAACTAGCTAATTGCGGGAAATAAACCTGTCTTAAAATATTCTTTTTAAGCTATTAACTTAATTAATTACTTAATTGCTATTTAATTTTTCCTATTTTTAAGACTATTATATACTTGAGACTATTTTTAAGTCTATTATATACTACATATTATGAATCTGTTTTTCATACTTGTTCTCTCTTGACTTCTGTGGTTTTTTTAGTCTTTTTCTCAACTTTATTTTTCCATTTTTTGTTAGCAAATTTAGGTTTTATATTTGAAATCATTTTTGTTTCTTCTCATTCATGACTGGCAAGTCTTGAAGATGGGCTTCTGTTTATAAGCGCTTAAAACGTAATCTATTATTAATATTTCCAATGTGCATATTTTAGAAGTAAATATGTTTAATCAAGTAATATCTACCATTCTTGTTTCAACAAAAGAAATACAAAAATGCATAGCTAAGCTATTAACTAGTATATATATAATTTAACCAATGTAATTAGTTCTTAACTAAGCCTAATTTCCTTAGTTTTTTAAATAATTTATTTGAAAAGTAAAATAGAATTTACTGGTATTAAATAATCTAATAAATTATTATCTATAGCAAATATATATGAATAATCTAATCAATTGTATCAATAAAAAACATTACGAGTGTGTCCTGTTTAAATAATAATTTTATAATTATCTACTCAAAATAAGATGTTAAAGTGCTTTTAAAGTCATGCAAGGAACTTCAGTGTACTGAAAATATAAAAATACTTAATACTTTGCTAAATACTTAAATCAAAATATTGTTTCGAAACTGCATAGATTTATGGAAACAAATCAATTCTTTCAAAAGAACCAACAAGAAATCTAGGATATCAACTAGAAATTCCATACCAGAACAGAGGAAAAATCACAGCAGCTGTTTAAACCACATTAACCTAAAACTATATTTAACTAGCTAAATGAGGAAAATATCCCTGTCTTAAAATACTCTTTTTGCGTTATTAAAGTTCTTTTTTTTCTATTTTGCATCAAATGTAGTCATCACATAGTCGTCCACATTTATTATTTCAGTATTTCATTAAAATTATGCTCCCTATTTTGTTTTCAAATGAAAATGTGTTCGAAAATGATAATAATTCCATTTAATAAAACTTAAATAAATTTAAGAAAAAAGAAATATTTTATTAACAGAAGTATCTTGAATGAACTGAAAGAAAATGGCTAAATTGGGGTCTCAGAAATGCCTCTTTATATTATTATATACATGATACTGTCTGTTTATGGTGCAGGTCTTAAACATAATGTTTTGCTCGATTTTTTTTAAATTAAATTTATCATTTAAATTAAATTACTTTTATTAATTAAGGTTATGAAAATGTCTCTTTTAAGCACACAATTCTAACACTGTAGAATTTTCATTCTATAATTGTAATAAAATAACCAGCAACAATATGTTAACCGTAACGTTTATAGTAAATACCGTTTTTTAAAGGTTTTTCTCTCAGTTAACAGTCTGAATACCATCTTATTTATGGTTATTTAGCATTCTTTTTTGAATGCCGTAAAATAATAATTAATTAAATTGTTATTTAACCATTTTTTTGAAAAATTTCTAACTGGGCATAACTTGAAAAATTGGAAAAACTGATTAGCTATTTAAAAAAGTGTTCAGATTAAAAGGCATCTTTCTTTCTCTTAAAATTATCAGAAGCTATGTAAAAGTTTCATATTTAGGCAACAGATTGTTTCAAACTACTTAAAACAGTCGATTCTTCGTATTATAATGCTTACCATAAAGCTTAAAAATCAATACAATCCATGTTATAATTTAAAATAAAAAGAAATAATTGCTTCTAAAATTGCTTTGCTTATTCCAATATTTTCTTGGTAAAAGTCACTAAAAAATATTACTCCAAGCAAATAATTGAGAAATATTTTCACAGCAATGAATAAATTATCCGCTACATTTACGACTGTCATATTCAAGATTTTAAATTTGAACAAATATTAGATTTTCAAATGAAGAGAAAAATGCTACCCATATTTATTTTATTGAATTTAGGGAAAACATTCTTGGCAATAACCCGCACACATTATTTTTTCTCGCTTTCTACCTCTTATGTATCGAATTTATGTCCCATAACCCATTTATCAAAAGAACCATTTTTGGCATTTTTGACTAGAAAATCAATACAAATAAATATGTTTCCTTAATGTCAAAATGTTGTAAAAACAATTGTCTTCATACTTTTCTCTTGCAAAAATAATATTAAAAAATTTATTGATTATTGAATACTGTATGTTTAAAAAATATTTTCAAACTTTTGATATTTTTCTTTATACATAAAGGAGATATATTTTTTTAAAATTTCATTAAAAGCGCAAATGCTTTCTTATTTCAATTGATCGCATTTTTTTTAATTTAAACGTTTGCGTTGAGCATCTTATTAGTATTAGAATTTAACATATGTAACCGATACATTTCGAATCCAGCCACAAAGACAATTTAAATCTTGTGTCAAGCATTGTGACGGGCGTGCCTCTCAAAAGTAGCAAAATGAGTTTGTATATGATCATCTCTTATAATCCCAGAATCGTGTATGAATTAGGGCAACTGATTAGGTGAAAAATTTCAACACCTGGTGCTAAAAATTGTTCAAAAATCTCAATTCGATCATTCTGGCGAGAGGTTTGTAAAACGGAATTTTTTCGGTTTTTTAAAACAGACATTGATAAAAATAAAACTGCAGACGATTCTGGTTTTTTTTTCATCTATTTCATAGATAAAATTAGCTTATAGTCCTTATTATAAAAAGGAATGAATTTACTTCAGATACTTTATTTTTTATTCCTTATGTTAGGTGAACTCAATGATTAAAATAAACATGGTGGCAAAGATGGATTACGTTAATCAATTAGTATTTCTAAAACGATCTGAATATTTGTGTTCACTTTTTATAGTTATTCTTTATAAATATTGTTTCTATAAAGCTAAAAATATTAAAAAATTATTAAAAAATGATAAACAATATTTCATTTCACTATAATGCACTATTAAAAATTGCAAATTCATTTGTGCTGAATTATTGTTCAGTTTCAAAATTTGGACAAATTATTCCTTTTCATTAAATTAGTCCTATCACTCTCCCCAAAAAAAATCAACAGCAAAAAGTCATTTATTTTGTGACATATTTTTTTAAATAAATGCTTACAATAAAAGAAAACGTCAGTTGTTTTTAAACTTATTATATTTTCACTCTTTACAATCTGTTGATTTCAAATAGCTTCCATAAGATAGAAGAAAATCTACACTGAGAAAAAAGTATGATCAAAACTGCCAGAATATGGTAAATTTCACCGTGTTTCTGGCTCTATGGGAACATCGAAATGTTTGATTGATCAGTTAATATTTGAAAGTTTTACAGCGGCCTAGGCCAATAGGCCCATACGCCAAATACAATGGAATACATTAAAAAAAGGTCAACATACCCTTATATATAAAATACAAAAAATAAACCTAGAAGAATCGGGATGGCAACAGGCCATTTACATAAATCAACATAGTAATAAAATGTTAAAAAATATCAGGTCAACAGACCCTTATATGGCAGGTAAACAGACCCTTATAGCGTTAAAAAATTGTCCTATTTTACATAGCATTTTGCCTTTGGCAAGGATAGTGACAGTTAGAGGAAGGTATAAAATAATACATACCCTGAGCACCAGTATAACTGGGGTAAAAGTAACAAAGAGACATTGCTCGACAGGGTTCTACAAATGCGACAACTATCAAGCAAAGGTGACACCAGAGTGATTAAACATTGAAAAAGTTGACGAGCTGGAGACAAAAGTACAACAAAAAAACTTACAGTAGTAGAATGTGAAAAAACCACCACCAATGTTTAAAATTTGGAATTAAAATCATTCAACTTATCATTAGCCAAAAGGGCAAGGGTAAAACAATTAGTCAGACCAGCTGACATAATATGTAAAACCAATTTTAAAAAATGGTAAAGCATTTAAAATCTGCAACAGGATAAAAGTAAACACGCTCCGAAGGCAAAAATGCCCAGGGGTGTCAAAGAACAGCATAAAATCTGAGGTATATGACTAAAAAGACATTACAATAAAACAGGAGTAAAAAAAAAAGCAAAAATACAGTTTAAAACAAACAAAACCTGTAAACATGACAAAGCAGACTAAAAACAAGACAGTTATAATAAGATGGTAAAGTAGTTTTATCAGTTAATATATCAGATGATCTCTGTCTTGTGTCTCTTTGTTTCTTTTGCCTTTCATACTACTTTCCCATGACGTTTCCCTCCATAGGTTGTTACGTAAATCTGAAATCATGTGATGTTCCCTACTTCCCTGTAAAGTTTGTTTCATTTATTCTGGGGCATCCTGTACTCTCATTAAATTTAGAATTTATCTTAATTGAAGTAAACATTCGAGTATCTTAATTTGAATTAAACGGTTAAATCCATTGATATCATCATTTACTTCAAATCCAGATGCTCTAACTTCCAAAGAAGTTAAGAGAAACAAAATATGGAATAAAGATATTTGATGAAAAGTATTCGTAAATTGCAAACACATCTTTACACATAAGTAACCTGAAAAAGAATTAAGGCATCACACTGAAAGAAAGCTTAGATTTCCTCTAATAGCAATTGTTCCGGAATCCTCGGATATAGGTGGCCATTTTATCTTAAAATGATCTTTAGCGCCATTAAGTTTCCAACAGTTGATATCAAAAGACGAAAATCTTTAAATTCGTTTTCCTTATAGTGCCAATGCCTTAAATCCCCATTCAAGTATAAACATATCAGGGAAACTCAAAACCTCATTTTGATAATCTGTTCTCTATCGTTAACAGAACGGTCGGTTTAATTCTTTGAAAATGTGTTATGTGTATTCAAATGTATCGTAGTTTTAGTTTTAAGTAGGATCTAAAAGTAATAATACTTACTTCTTTTAAAATTGCTTTATCATTTTAGTTAGTTTATTTTTTTATGGCTGAAAGAATTTAGTTATTGCAATTTCACTATATTTCAAATGAACTGAGACTTTTACTGGATTTATATGAAAATAATCAAATACTTCTTTTTTTTGTTACAAGTAATTTTTATTTATTTCAGGAAACTGAGATTTAAAGATAAAAAATAAAAATTCTGATAAGAAAGGAACTCACGCATTGTCACAAAATATTTACAATTTTAAATAAATAAAGAATTAGAAAAATCATCATATGCTGCCCATTGTAGAATCTTGAGCATAAATTCAATTACGACAATGTCAAAATTATTTCCATTCAAGTTACCTCAACTCAACTTGATATCCGGTAATCTTGTTTTATTCATATAAAAGTTGATTCTCTTAATAATAACATTAGTTTCTCACCACCCTTCTATATCACGTGGAAATACATTTTGTTTTGATTTGCCCCTCTCGACCACTGTGGTTTTTCCTATTCTGTTTACCTCTTTGTTCTCTCTTGGTTAGTTTTTTTCTTCTCACGTTCATTTTTCCACTTTTTCTCTTCTCATTCACCATTGGCAAGTCTTGAAGGTGGGTGTCTGTTTTTAACCGCTTGAAACATGTCGACTTCTATTTACAATTTGCATATTTTTGAAGTGAATATTTTGAATCAAGTGATATTTAACACTTTGTTTCAACAAAAGCGATACAAAAATTTAAAACTAAGTTTTAAACTATCATATATAATTTAACTATTTGAATTTTATTCAAACTATTTTAAATTTCCATGGTCTTTTTAATAGTTAATATGAAATGTAAAATAGAATACATTAGAAAAATAGAAAATAGTCTAATATTCGTGCAAAGGACATCAGTTTACTGAAAGTATAAAAGTATTCAAATAAATCATTTAAATCGAAATATTGTTTTGAAGCTGCATAAAATTATGGAAATGAATCCATCTTATAAAATTTTATAAATAATATTTTAAAATAACAACCAAAAAAATTTTCAAGCTTAAAATTTTGTATTGAAAAGGCGAAACATACTTCACTTAAATCGAAATCAGAATCGTTTTGAAACAATTTATTTAAATACCTTATTTTGTATCAATGAAAAAGAAAAAGAAACATCTTGAAAACATTCTCTCACAGAATGCATCTCGAATATTTTTATAACTCATAAAAATGTTTTGAAATAAAATATAACTAACACTCAGTTGATACATTTATCGTTCAATTGATAAATTTTTTATTAATTCATTTTTTTCTGAAACTTCACGTTTAGAAAAAAGAATTCAACAATGCATGCTTCAAATGAAAAGTGGCAATGTATATAAAACGCAGAAAGACTAGTACTCTATAAAAAATGGATATTAAAATTTTACAATAGTTTCCTTTTTGACGAAACCATTTCCTAGTACAGTTGTCAAGGTGACGAAATAACTGTCATCACATTTTCAAGGAAAAGAATTTCTTTAATAGTAAAGAAGTATTTCGTTATCTATTTTCTCTTAATTTTTTTTTCCAAAAAAAAAGTACCAAATGTATCTAACTTCCTAATAATCACTTTATCGTGGGAAGCTTGTAGATGGATTAACGTTGCCTTAACAATGCAAAAAGGACAAACAGCACGGAGGGATAAATTGCATCTATGCCCGAAGCGAGATTCGAACACAGGATCTTGCTAGTACAAGACCAATTCCTTGACAATCCTATTGGCTTGAAGACTTATTTCGTAGCGTTATTTTGAAGCGATTAGACTTCATCATAGTTAACAATTAGATTATTAACTGTTAGCGATTAGACTATTAACTATTTCCCACAATGCACTACGATGAGGTTTCGAGTAGTGGAAGCATTTTCCTCACATACGCGTTCGGTTTCTTCACAAACGTGACGAAACGTGATTTGATTTCGTGACGAAATCATTCACAAAATACAGCTCAAGGATTGTCAATCTTCGTGTGTGTTTCGTTTTTAAAAGTGTGAGGGGTATTATAGGTGTAATCTTCCTTACCTGATTCATTGCTTCCAATACAAAAAACTCAGTTTTAATTTCCCTACAACTCCCACATTAACTTCCATTTCTAGAAGAAAACATTTCAACATATAATTCAAGTATACAGTTCTTACAATAGAATTTTTAGTAAAAAAAAAACTCATTTAAGTGTGCCATTTTTTTTTCTTTTTAGCTTAAGCGCATCTATTCACATACACTTTTCCGCGCTATTTTCGATACCTTTTCACTAAAACATAATAATATTATTATCCCATCTATACTTACTGCTCTGCTTAATTACTGTGAATGGTATCGTAAAAAAATAATTACTGTAAAGGAACGTAAAAAAATAAACTTGAAGAGAAAAATATTTATTTATTTTGCACAAAATTCGGGATGATTTTCAATTTACGAACTCTAGCATGAAAGAGTACATGTTTTTTTCTCACTTAAAGATGAATTCCAATTTTATTTAAAAACAAGTAATAACATGTGAAATAACATTTAAAATCTGTAGAACTAAGCTCTTTTCCGTAAAATATTAATTTTTGATCATTTAGAAAAGATAAAATGCAGTTAGTTTATATACAAGTCTTTTAAACATTCTTCGTGCTCTCCTACTTCGCATTTGATGCCCTTTTTGTTGACTTTTTTTCCACATTTTTGGCAACGTAACTGTGCTTTTCTCACATGAAAATGATTTATATCAACATATCTAATGATATCATGCACTTAGCATCTGCGTGTTTTAGTAATAGGTCTACCTGGACCAAGCAAAGTGGTCTTTAATAGCACGTTAAACATATTTCTCGCCAGAAGCTTTGGAGATCTAACCATTTTGAAGAAGGAGATGGGCACAAACAATTTTGAATTGCTTTTTTTTTAACCCAAATACAAATAATGACCCTATGTGGAGAAATAATGACCACTTAGACAGTATGGAATGGTATGAATTTGCATTTTCCGTAAAAATAAATTTTCAAAATCCGGAAGTTTCATACCATGTTACATATTTACATAGATGTATTTCAGATATTATAAAATTTAGTTATATTTAAATTTGCGATATTAAAAATACACTATCATGGAAGCTCCACTTTAAGACCATTTCGTTAAATATTCTAATATTTTCAAAGTTACTTTCAGTTTTCTCAATTTAGCAATAACGAGAAAACGAAAATTCTGAATACATTATTATTTTGTAAAAGTATAAAGTATTTTTACTATCTTCAATGCAATGATTTTATTTAATACTATATATATATATATATATATATATATATACACAGA